>NC_079523.1:716746-789246 GCF_003711565.1 Takifugu flavidus
GTCCTCACCTAGTACTACAGCAGCCTCTGAACGCTTCCTCTGTCCTCACCTAGTTCCCTCTGTCCTCACCTAGTTCCCTCTGTCCTCACCTAGTTACTACAGCAGCCTCTGAAAGTTCCCTCTGTCCTCTTCTAGTTCCCTCTGTCCTCACCTAGTTCCCTCTGTCCTCACCTAGCTCCCTCTGTCCTCACCTAGTCCCTCTGTCCTCACCTAGCTCCCTCTGTCCTCACCTAGTTCCCTCTGTCCTCACCTAGCTCCCTCTGTCCTCACCTAGTTCCCTGTCTTGCCACCCTTCAGACGCTCAGAAAAGAGGAACCGTTTCACTGCCGTTCATGTGTTCATGAGCCTCATCAGCTTCCTACGATGCTGCTGAGAAACGTCTCTGTCACCCAAAGCGTCGACTGTATCGACACGCAGGGCGAGAACAGCACACACACACACACACACACACGCACACACACACACACACACACACACACACACACACACACACACACACACACACCCCGTTAACGGAGGTAAAAACAGCTGCAACACTCAGGTGGCAGACGATCACGGTGCAGCAGCGCTCTGAGCTGATTCACACACGGGAAATAAGGACACAGGCAGTCGGAATCTCACACAACAGTTGTGTTCAGCTTCCCAGATCTATTTAGAACCGGCAGAGTTCTGCCAAGTGGGAACGGGAGGGAGGAGTGTTTCATCTGTGCTCGCCTGAAGTTCTGTCTTTGTTTTCCACGATGCGTTCAGGGTACATTAACTCTCCCGTCTGTCTCTCGCTGCAGTCTCACCTACAGCGGCATGTGTCTGGCATCAGACGCACAATTCAGCGACTTCCTGGATGGGATGGGACCAGCTCAGTTTGTCGGGCGACAGACGCTGGCAACCACGTCCATGGGTGAGGAAGAAGCAACCATTGTGAAAAGTGACAAGATCAGGCTGTTTCCAAGGGCAACAGTGACCTCGTTTGACTTTATTACCTTTAAAACCAACGCATCGTCAGGACCGAGCGTCTGTCCGCCGCTGGTCAGCTCTAACTGGGTCAGTTTCCACGCTGGCAGCCAGACGGCATCCTTGGCCCAACAACAGTCACAAACCCACTTCCAACCTGCTGCCCAGTCACAGACAGGGAATAGGGGCAGCACAGACGACAGCAGCATTTCCAGGGAGTTGATGGAAGCTTTAGGTTCTTCTTCCACGTGAAACACCTTCAACGTGTCCTTCTACGACAGCCTGCTCTTGTTTTGGAACTGCCGGAGGTCACAACCACAACCTGGTAAAGGATGTGCGTGTTTTCACAGGGGACGTGGAGATCGGGTTGCTGGAGAGGAACGGCGGTCTGGAGGTGGAGGTCGTCCAAGCCAGAGGACTCACCATGAAATCAGGATCCAAAACACCTCCAGGTCTGTCCCATCATCACCATGAGTACAGTTACAGTACAGCAGAGGCTTTATGCATCGAGAATGTAGCCTTCCTTCCTTCCTTCCTTCCTTCCTTCCTTCCTTCCTTCCTTCTTCCTCCTTCCTTCCTCAGTCAGCATCAGTTCATCAAATTACTTTGATGCTTGATCCACAACCATCCAAAATGCAATGGTGCAGTTCTTTGACAGCTCTGTAATAATATTCCAGAAAATAATATTCCAGATACAGTGGGACCTCTACTTACGAATTAATTGGTTCCGGAAGTTGTTTCCTAACCTGAAAATTTCGTAAGTAGAGACACGTTTTCCATGTAAATGCCCTAATCCGTTCCAAGCCCCCAAAAATTTGGACAATTTTTTTTTAATAAAATGATTATATTATGATTATAAAAATGCATCACAACATGTAACAAATACATGTTACAATTAGATTACCGCACAACAAATGTAGGAATTCAGTGCAAGGCTTCTCCAGGAACAAAATGAACTTTATTACAGGCTAATCTTACATTAGCCGTCATTACTAGCAACGAACATTAACACTTGTGGCAACACCGCCATCTAATGGACAAACATACGAACACCTACAATAAATAAAGTTAAACGAAGGTGACGCTGGGATACACACAAACTTGTACATATTGATGTCCCTCCTAGCCAATGGGAACAGGAAGATGCTAGGCGATAGCCAATGGCAATAGCAGCGGTAGCGTATTTTTGCCTTTTGTATCCTAAAATTTCTTTCGTAACAAGAGGAAATATTTTCCTGTCGAGACATTTCGTAACCTGAAAATTTCGCATGTAGAGACGTTTGTAAGTAGAGGTCCCACTGTAATAATATTCCAGATAACAATATTCCAGATAACAATATTCCAGATAATAATATTCCAGATAATGATCTCCTTGGACAGAGAACACATGAGAAACACACAAATGTGAGGAGGAGACCAGGATGAGCGTAGATCAAAGCCATGAGGTTAAGAGCAAAGCGAGTAAAGAAATAATAGTCACAAGTCTCTGTTATTAGTAGAGGCGGTGTTGCCTAGCAACAAAGTTTTATTCCAAGGAATCAGGCCACCCCTCTGATGTCTGCTGACACTGACCACATCTTCTGAACCCTGATGTCTGAGATGATAAATGTGGTTGGAACCTCTGTTGCACTAAAGGCTCTGAGGCATGTGAGCAAATCTGACTCCCTCTGAAAGAAATGTAAATTTTTAATGTGCTGGGGGAGCGCACGGTGTGTTGAGTGTGAGGAACGTCTGGCCAGGAGAGCCAATATCTGCGTCTAATCCATCTTCCCACTCTAACTCTCTCACAGACTTTAAGGTGCCACAAACGCTGAAGGGGAACCAAAGTTCTGCTTTAACTTTTCTTCTGCTGTCGTTTCAGCGGCCTACATCAAAGTTTACCTCCTGGAAAACGGCGTCTGTGTGGCCAAGAAGAAGACCAAGTCGGTCCGGAAGTCTCTGGACCCTCTTTACAACCAGGTCTTGGTCTTTCCTGAAAGTCCACAGGGGAAAGTGGTGCAGGTAGGATATAAAAGAGCTCTCAAATCTCATAGTGCTGTTGATGCTGCTCACACAATGATCCGACAACTCCAGAAATGAGATGATGCTAATGATCATCGAAGCCTTTTATCTATAAACTATCAGGAGTAAACTGAAACCCTCAAGCACGAACCTGTGGAATCCGTTATCAGGTCAGATCTACCAGAGCAGAAATATTACAGCCCATTCATGTTTTAGCTGTCAGCCCTGTCAGCCTCATCACTGTCTGATGTTCTGGTTCTCCACCACAGCCTGGGGCCACGTGCGCTGTCACTGGGAAATATCAACACTTCCTGGGAAACATATGTGTGTATCTTCAGTTCTCACACGGCTCTAAATAAAGCAGCCGCTATCAGCACATCACTAAAACATAAACCCTAAAACTGGCTCCTACCAGCAGTGACGGCCGTGCCACCAGGGGGCAGTAAAGCAGCCTCCTTTATTCTCTGAGGTGCATGCACAGGCTGACCTTTGACCTTCCTGCACAGACAGCAAGAGTGATCAAAAATCCACCGACTTTGGCATCACCGGAGCCTGAAACATTCACTCATCTTTGGGTTTGTGGGGGAATTTCAGAGTAAACGGCGTTTGGAGGCGGAGGCTAGCGGCTGTGCTCCAACTGCTGTCTGCCGTGTAATTAGGCACCAGCCGCCTCCCTCTTAATTATCTGCTGTCGGCGACGCCGTCCTCAAACCTCCAGCACGCTCATTCATGCTGGATAATGAAACGCTGAAATAAGCTGTGTGTTGTTGTGGCTTCCTGATGGAGAGAAGAGGCTCAATTATGATGTCAGGGAATTCTTTTAAAACCTCCGAGTTTCAAAAGAATTGCACAGCATTATGATGCTCATCACACGCTCATTTCCAAAGGTCATGGGGTCTGAGCCCAGCGCCCCCACAGGTGAACTGTCAGGATGCTGCGTTCCTCCAGGACTGGTTCCCAGGAACGCCGTCTGGATTGCTGCTAACTCTCCTCCCGCCCAGCCAGTTTGCCCATGACTCTGCAGGCTAATCCTCATTATCACAATCTTTCATCTCTGCCGTTCAAGCACGTCTCAAGCTGTATTTCAGGCACTAAATCCTTCCACTAAATTGAATTTGCTTTAATGGGCTGGAAACAATGAAGGGAACGTCGAGCAGGTTCTGATTTTCCTGACACGTTCAGTTCAGGCGTATCGAGAATTCGGTGGAACAGAGTTATCGATGTCCTGACCCAGTCACAGCGGTGACTCGACCCCCAGCTGAACACAGCAGACCAGACATTGTATCTATCAGAGGAAGGAACAGGTTGGCAGGATTTTCTGCACCTTCTAAATGTAGAACCTTCTACCTCGACAAGACATCCATCAGTAAAACAGAGCTGTTGTGACTCTGGAGGAAACACATTAATCCTGCATCACTCGCCCCGGCTGTGGCCTTCAATCAGGTGACTCTAATGAGTTTCTCACAAGAGGCTTTGGTGTCCACCTGCACCACGACTGAGAGGCTGGACGCTGCGTTTCTGATCCCAAATCCCCATTTTTAATGACGTCCCCAGAGCTGCTGTTCCTGGCCCACAGGCAGCGGCACGCAGTGGATGGACATTTGTGGTTTTCACTATTGTTAGTTTGAGGGATGAAAAACACGTGAAACCCCTGATGAAAGGCCTGATGAAAGGCCTGATGAAAGGCCTGATCAAAGGCCCGATCAAAGGCCTCGATGCCACTGAAACATCAACATTATCATGATCGTGTCTAATATCTCCGATGTCCTCCTGCAGCTGATCGTCTGGGGCAACTATGGACGAATGGACCGCAAATGCTTCATGGGTGTAGCGCGGATCTTGCTGGAGGAGCTGGACCTCAGTACGATGGTGATTGGCTGGTACAAGCTCTTCCCTACCTCCTCAATGGTGGACCCAAAAATGGCGCCGCTCATCCGCCATTCCTCCCAGATGTCCTTGGAAAGTACCCTTGGACCGTGTTGTGAGCGATCCTAAGACTCATGCACACATCAAATGTTGTTTTGCTATTTCAACCAAATATTGAGACCCATTTTTATATACTCTGTAGCCCCCGCACCCAGGGAACACCTGATGGTAACGCCCCCGGCACCAGCGGGCGCACGTCCACCCACACTTCAAGCTCAACCTCTGACTGTAAAATCACTCGAATGTCACTTTGACAC
This sequence comes from Takifugu flavidus, assembly GCF_003711565.1. Lineage (NCBI taxonomy): Eukaryota > Metazoa > Chordata > Actinopteri > Tetraodontiformes > Tetraodontidae > Takifugu > Takifugu flavidus. The sequence goes on from NC_079523.1 coordinate 721,882, forward strand.
CTAATGTATTCTTTTTAAATTTGTTCCCGCGGGATGGACGTTGTTCTGCTGCTTCAACAAAGCACCTTCGGAAGAAACAGGACGCTTCTTCACAAAGAAGAGAAGGGTTTAACGAGGACACTCCAGAGCAGGGCTTGGTTTCCAACATCGATCAGGACCTACTGGGAACACAATGCACCTTCCCAGCCTACATCACACCCCCGTTCCCAGGACTCCTCCTGGTCTTGCTTCTTCTCTTTGGAGGCTTCAAAGTTCTGGACTATCAGCAAACTAGACTCAAGCGGCACTTTTGAAGATTTTACAGCTGCATGAAAAGCAGCAGCGAACGTCTTCGGAACATTTCAGCTGCTTCGGTTCTGTCTCACTCATTTAGCACATTGACGTTAGGTTGAAGAATGAAAGCTCTGCTGTATTTTATAGGACTTGGTCTAAAATATGAAAAGAACTTTTATCTTTTAAGTGAAATTAGACAGAATAACCCTGCTGCGTTTGGATGGAGCCAGTTCGGAGTTCCTGAGACCAGAAGCTAATTTCACTCGTTTACGTTTAATTTATTAGGAAAATATCAGATAAGTTCAGTGAGTGCTGCGTCGGCAGGGAGGAGCCCATGTTGCCGCTTCATTTTGGAATCGTGTCAGTGTTCCGCATTATTATGGGCATTCCAGGCTCACCAGGACAGAGTTAAAACACGTTTCCCAGTGTAGCAGATGAAGGGCCAGTAAACACTGCAGCTGTTGCTGGTCCAAATGTCTTCAGCTACTGTAGCTATTTTGTTCCCTTCAGCATTCAGTGAGCAATGTTTCTAATCAAATTCATTTATGCTAAAGGTGAGTGAGGGTGTGAGGAAGACAACGGCCCCCTGCTGACACTGAAGCGCTCGCTGTTACTTCAGCTACACCAGCTACACACACTCGTTAGCTCCTAATCTGGAACTCCAGTTTTACCATTCCAACTCTTTTTTAAAGCGATGCTAACATTTGTCGAACAATAATCTCTACTGTGCCATTTCCCACCAGCAAGTGTCTTCTTCTTCTTCCTTTTCTTCAGTTATACTGCTCGCTGCTATTGTCAGCAGAAGCAACAGCCCACAACATCTGACAGCAGCTTTCAGGCTGTGCAGAGAAGCATCTCTTATTCCAAATTACAGCCCTAATCCAAGAACACCAGAGGCACCTGGTGATTAGCTGCAAAAGTCAGCATGGAGACAGGAAAAGAGGCAGGGAGAGACCTTGGAATCATCTCAACGCGGCTGGATGACACAAATAGGGAAAAGGGAACACATCATGCACTGCAGAGAATTTAGGGGTTCAGTAAGGAAGAGAAGTGTGTGTTTATTTGGGCACTTTACCAATCTGACTGTCTTTTTATGTATATAGAGTTTTGTGGTTGTTTGTATCTCTGGATTGAGCCAAAGGTGACGACTGTAACAAAGTAGTTGACGTTAAAAGGAAGAGATTATCCTTGCTAGTTACTTTAAGACTGTAGCATTAGCATCTGATAGCATCTGCATGACAGCATAAAGTTGAATTAATTTAGATAAAGAAGAGACTGATTCAATAAGCATGAGTTCAACGCTACAGAGCGGCAGCGACCTCCTGTCTGTCAGGCTGAGACCCAGATTATCCTGAGAAAGACTTTAAAATGTAGCAATTTAAGAGTCACACTTACTTCACACCACTAAATCTCACCTCATTCACCCATTTAACTGAAACTATTAATAACCATAGACATAGTTTGGACTAATTTAAAACACAAACATGGAGATCTGTTTGCCGGTGGCCTTGTCACAGGGATAATTATAGTAATGTATTTATTGAGGTAAAGAAAGAACTGTTCTGTAAAGCAATAATCACGAAGCAGCGGCCGTCGTTCTGGTCGTCATGAACACCAACACACATTTATTCCGTGTGAGTCAACAGAACCAGTCTGGTGGACGTCCCCCCTGTTTCCACAGAAGCTTTATAATAATCATCATATAAAAAAGGATTATTATTTCAAGCAAGTTGGAAAGGATTTGATCCATTTTCAGTCCTGAGCTCATGAAGCTGAACTCCTGGGGGGGGCTCTGCGTTTGCTCCTATATGTTGTGATTCTGCTCAACATGAGGATTAGATGTTTGCCTTAAAAACAGATTAAAATATTAAATCTGGTGCTGAAGCGCTTCATGGAAAAACCCTTTTAATTTGATTTGAATTTTCCTCCTCCCCCAAAAGAGCTGCAGAGTTAACAAACAGCAAATACACATGAAGTCTGACGTTACCTGAAAAAATGCATTAAAGTGTTTATCAGGCTGAGCAAACGGCGGCTAAACGGGCATTTATGGATGCGATCCCAACACTTTAGTGGAAACGATCACTTTGATAGATAAACGTTAACGAATTCACTCCGCTAAATGTGGCTCCTAGAATGTGGTTTGTCTGTGTCCTTTGTGCCAAAAACACCTATTTTGAGGGCTTTTCTCCCACACAAGAACATTTAAGTGTTTACACACGTTGCATTTAAGCTTCTGTAGGAAGGATGAGAACTAACGATGGCATGAAAAGGCTCCTCGTCCATCCCCATCATGTATGAGCTGCTGTGGAAATGTGGTTTATTGTGGCGTTTAATGTTGATTCTAATGAGGAATATCGATCCTGTCACCAAATGTTCACACTTCAGGAGTCGGCACCGGACTTTGAATCAGTCCAAGGTTCACAGCAACACTTTGGCCTGGCCTGAGATCAAAGATTAATCTAGACATTAAATGGAAGGTTTTCGTCTTTGGTTTTGTGTTCGACCCCGTCGGGTCCTGTTGATGTCGGTGTTTTACCTGCCGAGCGGCGGATGAGGCGGCGCCGGTGCGTTCGTGCTCCATTCAGGAGCTCCAGATGCTGATTGCAGCATCGACGTGGGCGAGCCTGTCGTGATCGTGCTCTCACCTCCATCACGAAGAATAACTGCTTAAGATTGTGTAGTTTGAACCCTGTAGTTTGAACCCTGTAGTTTGAACCCTGTAGTTTGAACTAGATGTTAGAGAGTTGCCATGGTTGCATCCTCTGGTTCTGATTGTGTCCAGCACATGGATGTCGATTACTACGAATTGTAACGTGAGTAGAGGCCTTAAACACATGAAAAATATTCTGTCAGGGCAAAGGAATAAGAATTTTTAATCAAAATGACGCAAAAAAGTCTCACCGTGTCACCATTTTAGCCCATTGCTTCAAGTAATTTAAGTGTCATTTAAGGAAATGATTATATTTGTGTATGTTCTTTATGAATTTCTGATATTTGAACTGGTAATTTGTGAATCTTAACCCACCTCTTGCTGTGGGCTTAACTGGACAAAATAATAATAATAAAAAAAGAAAAAGAAATCTGTCTGATGCTGCTGTTCCTCTTTCTATTTATGCCTGAATGAGGAAGAATATATCCCAAAACAGGGATTTGGTCCTTTAAACAGCCAGACGCTCAAGAGCACGAAGAAAATGAGGTCATGGAGTCGTGGAGGGCGGTGGGAACTGGGAGAGGCTTCAGGTGCTCTTCTGAAGGACAGATCAAGGGATCAAAGGAAAACCCCAAACCAGCCTGATGGAAGCAGACGAGGCGCTGAAGGACAAACATCCTTCCACTAACTGGGATCACTGACGCGTTTCCACTCGCATGGTCGTCTTCAGGGTCGGTCATCACAGAACCGGAGCGTTCCAGCAGTCATGTGACCAGGCAAGCAGAGGATCACATGGTGGCAAAGCTCCGCCCACTGGATTTAAAGGAATCCCAGGACGTTGGTTCCTGTTGGTTAAAGGCTCCTCACACCTTCAGAGAGGCTCCGTCTGCCTCCATTAGGCCGGTCTGGATCACTTCCAGCCACTTCCTTCCTGTGTACGTTCTCCTCTGGGGGCCCGTAGCTCCGGAGGGGACATGAACGCTGGTTCAGGTCCCACCAGCAGCGGCTCCCATCCCAGGGGGAGGAACCTTTTTGAGACAATCCTGCAACATCGCAGCTTTCATGCACCCAGAGGCTCAGAGATGTAGAAGTCACATGACGTGTTGTAAATACACTCGTTTTATCCTATTAGAGGCGTCCGCCTCTGTCCTTTACACTGTGAATATGACCACAGTGTGGTTCCATCACCCTTTTCTTTGGACCTTTCACTCCTCAACTCCGCCATCTTCATCTGGAGCATCCCTCCTTTTCCCAATCCCTCCTTTTCCCAATCCCTCCTTTTCCCAATCCCTCCTGTCACTCAGGAATTTTGCTCACACTGTCTCTTTATGGCAGACGGCCAGACTCCCTGGCGACCAAACTGATCGGCTTGTATTAAGCTCTCTCGCTCTCTCTCACTCGCTTTCTCACACACACACACAGACACCCCCCCCCCCCCCCCCCCCACACACACACACACACACACACACACCAATTGCGTGACAGCGAGACAGGTCACACTGGGCAGACTCTCACAGTAAAAGCATGACTTGCATGCACATGCGCAGATTGGTAGGCAGAGATCACACACACACACACACACACACACACACACACACACACACACACACACACACACACACACACACTTGAGCATGACTTGCATAGACAAACAGAAAAGCCAGATTCACACAGTAAATCTGGATGAACCTCCAGTCGGTCTCGATGATCAAAAATAAAAGACAATTCTAACGTGGACACAATACAGATGTCTCTCTTTCCCTCTAACACACTCACACAAACACACACTGACACGAACGACAGCCAACACAAACACACACCCCTCGTTTCGCCCCCACTGTAGCGCCCTCTGCTGAATGATACTGAATGAAATCATTTGTTTTAGATTAATCACAGGATAAAAAAATCCTACAAACCACACGAACAAACAACAATAAACTCAAATCCAAATGTGATTTGCTGAAATGCCACTGATCCATGTTCAGAAATCAAATATGAAGCTTTTAAATCCACCTGATAAACATAATTTAAGTACAGATAACTGAAATATTCCAGGATTTAGGCGTCAGTGAACCATTTCCAAGTTGAATCAAATGTAGGTTCTGAATTGGCAACAACTTCAAACAACGACCGAACACTTTTACTGAAACTCTATAAACGTGTGTTTCCGGTTCCACCGGAAGTGCGAAAGTGGGCTCATTTTTAGCTCCTATGCTAACAGCGCTAACGTCACCCAACATTGAGAACCAACGACAATATTCAATGGGAGATATTTTGACCTTCACCTGTATTTAAATAGGAATACATATGATGATAATAATTCACAAAAATAAATAGCCAAGTGACAAAAAAACCTACCTGTTTCTGACTGTCTAAGAGACGAAAGTGTCGATACGTTAGATGAAACCTTTGTCTCCCCCTGGTGGTCCGGATATATCAAATGGCTCGTTCTCAAACTAAATTAATAAACTATGATTAGATTTGATTTGTAGTGAAATTTTAATTGTGAACAAAAAGTGAACAAAACTTTTCTATACATCCTCATAAAGTTCATCACCAATTCTTTCTAGGACTCAAGTTCTTGAGTACGTTAGTGTGTGTGGTGTGGTGTGTGTGTGGTGTGTGTGTTGTGTGTGTGTGTGTGTGGTCTGGTGTGTGTGTGTGTGATATTTTCTACATTTTAGGAATTAAAATATTTAAATAAAACCTACTAACTTTTACTGAGTACTCAAAACATTTTCAGTTTTTGTTGAACATCCTTCAACAATATAATCAGAAATGCAAAATTGGAGCATTAAGATACATAAACTGGCGGAACACAAACAGGTAAGACTTTTAGTTTTTGTTTGGCTGTGCAATAAGAGCCTTCACGTGTGTGTCCATGGTGGTTTGGCCTCCCCAAGTTCAGGACCAACAGACTGGGGAACTCATTCATCCCCCGAGCCATCAGGCTGCTCAACTCCTCACAGGGGGGGAGGAGGGCCAACAGGAGAACTGGAACATTTTTATAGTTTTATATTTATATTCATATTCTATTTTTAATTCATTCTATTTTATTTCTTATTTTATTATATTTTTATTATCTTTAATAGGTTTAATGGGGTGTAATGGTGGTGGGAAATCTTGTACAGTGCTGTACGTTTCTTTGGAGATGCTAATTTCCCTGATGGACACCCCTAAAGGGATCAATAAAGTACTCTTGAATCTTGAATCTTGAAATGTCCGGGGATCCAGCGTACAGCACAGGTCAGGCATGGTTAGCATGCTAAAGATATTTTCCCTTCACCGTCTGACGTGTCAACTTACGTGTGAAAAATAGACACGTTTGTTGCAGGACTCTGTTGCCTGCATGTCCATGACCGTGGACTTCTGAACACAGTGATATGTTTTAGCGAGAGTGCGGCGTTTTCGCACGTGTCTCGTGTCTGCTCTCAGTCTCTCAAAGTGATGACGATGTGATCGTCGCGTCCCTGCCACAACATCTCCCCCTCGAAGTCCAGCATCTTGTGTTTGCGGCAGCGCAGCAGGATGCCCACCACTTTGTCTGAGATCTTCACGTAGCGCTCAAAGAGTCGCCCGAACGTCACACAGGCCCTGCCCTGCCTGTCCTGGTAGCCCATGTCTCTGATGATCCACACCATCTCCTCCATCTCCCTGTGGATGTGTTTGTGGGCTCTGTCGCCCCTCTGTGCCGTCTTGGAGCCCTCTTTGGGGCGACCGTAGCCGGAGTCGCCTTTGCGCAGGCGCTGGGCCATGGCGTACTCATGATCAAACTCTTCGCTGAAAGGGTTGAGCTTCTGGTTCTCGATGTGCTGCTTCGACCATTGCTGCCAGCGGCTCTTGATGTCGTTGGAATTGGCAACCTTGACCTGCAGACAGGTGAGAGGGGGCAGGGTAGCATTAGAGAGCTCTGGATGGCTCCACATGTGTTCCTGTCATGTTAGCAACACATCTGGTATCTTTAAGTTCCCCTCTTGTTTATCCCCATAGGAAGTCAGATGCCCAAACCAGCCTGCAGCTCCTTTCCCAGGCTGAAAGGCCTATTTTCAGGCCACGGATGGTGTTTAATGGTCGTCAATCTTTAAATAATGTCTCCTCCAGCTGCTGTAATCAATCCTGATTTTGGCATCACCAATGGAAACACGGCATCTGCTTCTGCTCTGAGATACTTTACAGCCTTAAAGATCCAGTAACAGCCCAGCAGAAGTCGCGTCTCCTGGTTTTAATGGTCTGAGCTCTGGAGAGCTTCGTTCCCGTCTCCTCCTCGGCCTCTACGACATCATTAATCAAACTTTCCCGGCTTTTTAATATATTCCTCAGCCTGCAGGACCCTCGGCTCAGTGGCACCACATCTCTGGGATTTCCTTGAGGAAATAAATCCTCAATCCTTCCATAAATTTCTGAGCCACAAAACATTGATTGTGGTGGTGAAACTTTATTCTAGATTTCGCCTCGGCTTGTTTACAGCAGCGTGATTAAAACGTCTCCTCCTGGAGGTCGCGTTGAAGAACCTGCTGAAAACATGCAGCTTTTTTTTGTTTCCATATGTTTTTATCCGTCCACTCTGATGACCCCCCCCCCCCCCACCTTTTCCTGGGATATATTTTGCTGTCAGCCTTCTGTAACTGAGGAGCACTTTGGTTTTACATGTCTGCAGGTGGGGGCATCAAAGGAACCTTTTAATGTGTTTATTCACGCCGAGGGTGAACATTTCTGCTCCTCAGCTCCCAGAGTTTCCCTCTGGGAAGATCTAACACATGTGTAGTTTCCACCATGATGGCACCAGTGCTGCTGTGGGGGTTTATTTGTGAGATGGAAAATTAAAAACTGCTTTTACATGATGAATTCTGCTTTCTGAACCACCTCGGCTGGATGTGATGACATAAACCTTTGGAGGGCTCTGATTGGTCAGCAAGAATTATTACTGTTAGACCAGGAAGCAGATGACCTATGGCTCCTCGCTCTCTGACACCTTTGACCTTCTACCCCACCTGAACCTTCACGACTGAGGGGAAAGCACCTCTTTACCTTCGGCCTGTTGGTCTGTTTCTTGGGCTGGAGTTCCTCCTGCTCGGCTTTTGGTTCTCCGTTGTCACTCAGCCCGTTTTCCTCCCCCAGTCCGCTGTCCTCCGTGTCAACACTGCTGCTTCTGGACTCCAACTTCTTCTCCTGGAGCATCAGCTTCCTCTCTTGGATCACGCCACCTCCTCCGCCGTCCTGCAGCGCCCTCATATGACGTCTCCGTGTCGGCGACTCGCTGCCCAGGTATCGCTTGCTTTCCTCGGGACCGGACTCCATTTTGTCGCGGATGGCATTGACCAGGTCGACGCTGCTGCACTCGCTGCGTTTCGGCTGGACCGTCTTGGTGACGGAGCAGGCCCTGATCTGAGTCCCGGGCTTCTCACCTCCATCAGCTGTGATCACCCGTGGGGTCACGGTGAGCTTCACCACATTCTTTTGTTCTTTGCTGATGCTCTCCTCGACAGACGAGGGCATCCAGCCGCTGGGGATGTTGTCCTGCTTCTCGCTGTGCTCCTTAGCCCACCCCTGCCAGCCTTTGGCCAAGTTAGCCACCAGACCGACACACTTGATCTTCCGAACAGCCCGTTTGAACGTCTGGGACTCCTTTGGGGAAATGGCGGCGGTCCCACCACAACTCATGGCGACAGAAACAAGTTTGGACTAAAATGCTTCCAAAGATGTTTGTATCCAAACAAAGGTCGATATTCGTCGATCTGCTGCCTCCGAAGCTGATGAGACGAATGTGGAGAAAAGTTCACCTCAGCCTTTATATCCGGGCTGGATCTCTGGAAGCCTCCACAGGCTCCCAGTTCAGCAGCCAGTCAGTGTGTGAGGTGCCGATGTGACGAGGGTGACACATTGGAGACCCAATGGAGACCAAGCAACCCCCCCCCCCCCACACACACACGCACATACACACACATACGCATATACACACTGGCCTTCAAATAGCAACAGTCCTAAAGGAAGTGATGTTGTACTGGGGCCACGTGACACAAGTGTCAACATTCTTGTGTGTCACACACACACACGCACACACACGCACACGCACACACACACACGCACACACACAATTATATACCGGTACTGGAATCTGTCCCAGTTGGATGCAGGAACAGGTGTCCAATGTTTTTAGCTCAGAAGTTTCTGTCCTTACTCATAAATAGTCTGGAACACAAACGCAGCTTCACACTGAATCAGCCGGCAAAGATGAGCAGGCCAGGAGATGTGTGCGTGTGTGAGTGTGTGTGTGTGTGTGTGTGTGTGTGTGTGTGTGTGTGTGTGAGCATGTGTGTGTGTGTGTGTGTGAGCGTGTGTGTGTGTGTGCATTGCTCCACCTATTTTAGTCCCTGTGTATGTTTATCAAGTATGAAATGCAGGCCCCTGCGTCATGAGGTGTTAGACTGAATTCCTGTGGTGACACTTTCAGCTCCAATGTTTACGAGCTCTGATGTGGTTCTACTGAATTACACCTGTTGTGTGGAAAAGGGACGATTCCTTTATATATTTAAACACTGAGCTTCACTCACCTCCTTGAATCACCACCCCACTGTGGTGGAGGTTTGTGTGCCTGCATGAGCTTGGTTATTAACCTGGCAGGGTCTCCCATCAAACAGGTCCTAGATGAGGGGCCAGAGCAAAGGTGGTTCATTTAGCCACCATAAAGAGAAACACAACATCAGGATGTTCAGGACAGACTGGCGTTACTGCCCCCCTCCCCCGGTGCCAGGCGTGGGGTTAGAGCTCGCAGATGAGGGTGGAGGGGTCTCTGCCCACGGGAATATCTGGCTGGCTCCATCAGGGAGGTCGCCAACTTCCACCTTTAGAACTTCCACTTCCAACTTCCTCCACCAGATTCAGGGGGAGGCGAGGGACATTGAGTTGGAGCGGACCATGATCTCCTCCTCCATTGTTGACATCGCAGCTCTGGGCTCTGGATGCAAGACCTGAACCCAGAACCCGGTGGTGGACACTGGAAGTAAGGGATCAAGCTGAAGGAGGAGCTCTGTGGATCTACTTTGGAGCTTCACTCAACAATTTAAAACAAACTTTTCTTTAGCTACTGATGGTTACAGTAGTTGGGATCATTCTCCTATTCTTATCTCAACAATCCAAAGCTTAGTGCATCCTCTGGGGTCAGAGGTCACGGGTTTCTGGCTACCCTACGTGCACGAGACATCATGTTCAAAAATAGATGTGTGGACAGTGTGTGAGCCCTGTAATGCTCCAGAACTACAGGTGACATCAGAACTCTTGTATGTGTTTATATTCAGACACTGACGTTGGAGCAGACGTGACCCACAAAAGCTCTTGCATCATTAAGTCCTGCAGGGGCCTGGACCGGTCCGGCGTGGTGCTCGTTTCCTGGCGCACATACAGGAAGTGACCATGGATGATGAACGGTGTATCTGTGAAGAGAGGAACATTCTGGCCCGAATGTCCTGGTTCCAGCAACAAAGTCAGGACAAAATAGGGAGTCGCCCAACGTGGGGCTCGAACCCACGACCCTGAGATTAAGAGTCTCATGCTCTACCGACTGAGCTAGCCGGGCTGAGGAGCACCCCCTCCCTCCCTCCATCGGAACACCACAGTCCAGCTAGACCAGCACAGAACAAAACCAGTGAAGCCCAGTCCCAAGAACCTTTGACCTCCCACCAGAGCCACCATTTCTGGACCCAGTAGAAGAGTTCTTTGGGCCAGGGCAGAAGGAATACAACTGGCAACCCTTTGGGCTCATGCCTGGATGGGGGGCCAGAACCAGCCGGGGCCAGAACCAGCATTTGACTGGTTTTTGTTCCCTCCAGCCTTTAAATGTACCCGCACAAGTTACTGACTTGGTTGGTGAAACATAAAGAGGTGTTTCAACAGAAATATTCTGTGCACGTGAAGAACTTCCTGTTTCCTGCTGGCTGGATGGACAAAGATCTCCGGTGGTTGAGCGGCAGCGTGGAGCTCCCAGTGGTTCCGGTTGCTTCGTTTCACAGTTTGAGTTTCGTCAGTCGTTTAAAAATATTCCTGTTGTGACAGAAATAAACCAGGCGCTGCTTTGTTCCTGGTGGATGAAAGACCGCTGAGTCACCGAGCCAAGAGGGTGTGTGTGTGTGTGTGTGTGTGTGTGTGTGCGCGTGTGTGTGTGAGAGAGCTCATGTTTCCCATTTCGTCTCTTTTCTTCATCTTCATCTACAGAATCTCAGTTAGGATTTAATCTAATTTACAGTTTCAGTCTTATTGTTTGATTTTCTTCTCTTCTCTTTGATTTCCTTTGATCACTGAAATGATCAAAGAAAAAATGCTGAATTTCAAGGTTGTCATTTTTATGTTCACCTCCACATTGTCTATTTCAATTTGTTCTTAATTTAAGGGGTAAGAACCCAAACAAACAAGGAAATTTGTGTAAGAAGAATAAAATCTTGTTGATGGAGACTTTTTCCATTTTTGGAGCGAAACCTGAATTTCATGATTGTGTTTTTCCCTCGTCACTGCCGTCTAACTCCACATGTTAAGGCCACCTCAGCTTCTCTGTGGTTTGAAAGGTGTCGCAGTGCTGAGCGCCACGTATACAGGTGACGCACAGCGAGCAGCAAATGGCTGCTGGATAACAAACGCTCCTCCGGCCTCTAACGAGCTGCTGTCACAGGTTGTGCTGACGTCGCCTCTTCTTCTGTGGTGCTCTGTTTCGGCCCAGTTTTAACGGAGCGCTGATGTCAGACGGTTCCTCTCTGGCCCAGTGCTGCTGTAAAAACCCGCTTTGTCTTCTTTTTTGTGATAAATGATGTGTCTATTTTCACAAACACACTTTTTTCTCTCCATTTTGGGACGTTGGTGAGTTTTGGCCGCCACATTTATGGTAAAAACCCAAATATTTTAACACTGGAGTTTTTTTTCTGGTTCTGTTCTCATCATTGTTGGGAACTGTGATGAGATCGAAGCCCAACGGCAGCGTCTGATGACATCATAACCTCCAATAAAGACACAACATCACGTATTCATGCAGGCCTGACAGCCCCCCCACACACACATGCACACACTTTTGTGTTTGATGATGTGACTGATGAATAGGAATAAAGTGCTTTTACAGAACAGAGGCTTCTCCTAGCCTAGCCTAGCCTAGCCTAGCACGTTAGCCACATCAGCAGCAATGTGGACTGTCATTGTCCTGTCGTTCTTCTGTCTTTGGTGCCTGCAGAACCCAGAAGAACACACGATGGAACGCATCATTCACAAACACACACACAAACTTTGGTGCACCTGCAGCGTCCCCCCGATGCTTCTCCTTCTGTGAGTCTATTTTGGTTTCTGTCTCTGGTCCTGATGTTGCTGGATCACATTAGCATCACACAGAGCTGCTGTGTGTGTGTGTGTGTGTGTGAGATCACCTCTGACCTGCAGCCGACGCCTCCAATACACCCGTTTCATCATTTGCTGTCCTTTGGTCTCGTTCCACGATGCTGGGCCTCGTGTTCAGAGATGTGCTGCTCTCGCTGTCTCACCTGGTCTCCAGCTCTGATTCTCCGGCTCAGGCAGCCACACGGGAGCTGTGCACGTTTCCGCCAGGCTGCGCTGCAGCAGTCGTGGCCTCGGCACATTCCTTTAAAACTCATTTGCATCTTGCCAAAGTGGGGAGCTCTGACCTCTGCGGAGGGATTTGGATGAGCGTCGTTCTTCTGGCAGCTTTGAGAGGAAAGAGACGCCATCAGCTGTTCCCTGCAGCCTCCTGCAGGCAGCTCCGTTACTTCCTGCTCAGCCCGTTTTAAATAGCTCTGATGGAAATAGCTCCGAAGTGTTCGTGCACACACACACACACACACACACACACACACACACACACACACACGGACTTCTGAAGGACTGCAGCTCTGTTCCTGGACCAGACTGACCTCACAGGTTCATCCGTCATTCCTTGTAAAACTGTTTTTTTTTTTCCCTTTCAGCACATTTTTGGCCCAACTTCAAGTTTCTAGGTGGAAAAAATCAAACAAAATGCTAAATTTAGAAATCTTACAGGAAAAGGTGAGATTTTATCATCCTGCTAAAACCAGTTAGGACCAGTTTGTTTTAGTGAATCAAAAATTGCCTTTTGACCCGTTTGTAGTGTAGTTGTGCTGTTATTAACCAAATCAGGACCATGTGTGGTGACAAAAACCGGACTTTTAATCTCTAAATGTTTTAGCATCTATAATTGTGCTGAGCTTCTGCAGCTGAGTCAGAACAGATGGGTCCACCCTTCTTTGTGGTGCATCCTGTCGCCCCGGAAGCTTCCTGCTGCGGCTCACGTCAGCGCGTCTGTCGCTGCCTGTTTGCAGCCTGCTGATATAGGGCTGATACAGGGCTGATACAGGGCTGATACAGGGCTGATACAGGGCTGATACAGGCTGATACAGGGCTGATACAGGCTGATACAGGGCTGATACAGGGCTGATACAGGCTGATACAGGCTGATACAGGGCTGATACAGGCTGATACAGGCTGATACAGGGCTGATACAGGGCTGATACAGGGCTGCTACAGGCCGATACAGGGCCAATACAGGCTGATACAGGGCCGATACAGGGCCGATACAGGCTGATACAGGCCTGATACAGGCTGATACAGGCTGATACAGGGCTGATACAGGCCTGATACAGGCTGATACAGGCTGATACAGGGCTGCTACAGGCTGCTACAGGGCTGATACAGGGCACACACACACACACAGCCTGATACAGGGCTGATACAGGCTGATACAGGGCCAATACAGGCTGATACAGGCCTGATACAGGCTGATACAGGCCTGATACAGGCTGATACAGGCTGATACAGGGCTGATACAGGCTGATACAGGGCTGATACAGGCTGATACAGGGCTGATACAGGCTGATACAGGGCTGATACAGGCTGATACAGGGCTGATACAGGGCTGATACAGGCTGATACAGGGCTGATACAGGGCTGAGTGTGATAACTGTTCACAGGGAATAAAGCCAGAAGAAGCGCTGAGGTGGAGCAGCGAGATCTTTGTGAGGAAGCGTCAGGAGCAGGGACAGCAGGTAGCTGCAACACAGACGGATCCAGTTTATTTTTGGACCTGGAGATCCTGCTGGCGTTCCGGATGCCGAGCTGATGTCATGTTTGTCAGCGTCAACATTCCGCCGCCTGCTTCGTCCTGAGGTCTGAGCCAGAGTTCTGAGCTGAGTCGGTGTGAGCCTCCAGAACTGGACCAGGAGGTCTGGGGGCCCAGAACCGGACTCTTTGATGTCTGCTGACCCCCTCCAACCTCCTGAAGTCCAAACTTCTCCTCTCAACCAGGATCTGATACACTGATGTTCTGATTGAGGAGGAAGATGAGGATGATGATGGACAGACTCCCAAACGCTGCCATTGTTGTTCACACTTATTCTGACTGTGTTTCTGTTCCCACGTCCCCATTTGGACTCCACATCCAACCTTTGGTGTCGTCTTCACCGGCCTCTGAAACAGCACCAGCCTGGCTGGGTCCAGCAACAGACAGTCTGTCAGGAATCAGTCAATCAAACGATGTTTCTTGGGACAACAACAACTTTGGAGCAGGAACTGAAACTAACAGACGTTTGGAATATTTCATCCAGTACAAGTTTGTTAGGAAACATCCCATTTGGGTCCGAAACCAGTTTGGAAGCCTTCAGTCCAGCTGGAGATCATAAACACCCCCTTTGCTCACATGTGCTGCTGTTCGTATGTGTGTTTCCAGGACAACCGGCTGGTTCAAACGCTCCATTTCCACGTCACACACTGACCCAACAAAAGCGCTCCGGTGTGTAAACGTGCAGATATTTAACGTTGTTGACGCTGAGAAACGAACAGGAACGAACTCTGACCTCTGTTGACATTTCAGGGTTTCACACATAATAATAATAATATTATAAATAATGTGAACATCTTTCATTTAGCACTCGAGTTAAAAGGAGCATTTTATCCCCAAACATCTCTAAAACAGCCGACTAACGTTGGTTTAGAGGTTTGACAGTGGATCATTCAAACATCAACGTCTATAAAAACACTCATTTTATTAGTAGAGAAGGAAAATAATCAGAAGAGACTCGTTCAAACAGCGAAGATCTCCTGTGTTTCAGCGCCACCGTGTGGTCGATCAGAGCCGAACCTGCAGGAACATGAAGAGGGACAGACGTGAGACAAGAGGACGGACGTGGGACGTGAGACAAGAGGACAGACGGGAGACAAGAGGACGGACGTGGGACGTGAGACAAGAGGACGGACGTGAGACAAGAGGACGGACGGGAGACAAGAGGACGGACGTGAGACAAGAGGACGGATGTGAGACAAGAGGACGGACGGGAGACAAGAGGACAGACGTGAGACAAGAGGACAGACGGGAGACAAGAGGACAGACGTGAGACAACAGAGGAGGCTGCTGGTGCACCTGCGGACAGGTGACCCGCGCACAGGTGACCCGCGCACAGGTGACCCGCGGACAGGTGACAACAACAAGGAGCTTTGGGTGTAGCAGGGAAACTTCCACCCAGAGCTCGGATGAAGCCGAGGGTGGAATGGGTGACGCCTGCTCTTCTCTGCCTCCACAGCCTGCACACCCGCCCAGCATGGAGCACTGGGCGAGTTCAAAGAGGAGGCGCGCGCACACACACGCACACACACACGCGCGCACACACAAACATACGCGCAAATATCACAACCTGGGGGAAAAAAACAAGACTTCTATTAGATCAAAATAGATTCAGGTTCACAAATGCGCGCACATTTTGTGGATTTCTTTCCAATAAAACGGGAGCTGATCATATTTGGTGCTGAACTCATTCTGTCAATTCTCCTGGTGACCCAGGAAATACAAACATCGACTCTTAAAAACCGATTTGAGGGAGTTATTCGCCTTAATGGGACCTTAATAGAACGTTGTCAGGAATCAGCAGATGCATTTCAGCAAAGGTAAAATGTCGAACTGACTACAAACCAAGGTCACCTCCAATAAATTTAAATAGTGCATATTTAAGGAATAAAAAGCATCTAATATGAAAATATTTACCGAAGAAAACCAACTCCTAGCCGGAGGATTATCCGTGCAGACGGCTGTAGACGTGGGGACAGAATCCTCTGGAAAGGAGCATTACCGGGTTGCCAGATTTGATGCTAAACAAAATTCCGCATTTACACCTGTCAAAAAAGAGCACAAACTAGGGAGCATCAAGAAAACTCTGAAGCCTAAAACGAAGCTTTATTTTGTTTTTCGGAAGTATATTCTCTGCACAGTTGTTTGATTTTAAATTTCACGTTGTATTTCCCTGTCATAAAATATGCACTTTTGTCATTGGCATTGAAATTTCCCCTCAGTCCCACCAGTAGGGGGCGCCCGTTCCAGCCACCACAGAATAGACCAACGAAGAAGAGCGTTGGCGTCGTGACGTCACCCGATGACGTCCAGGCTCGGCAGAAATGGCGGACGAAGTTGAACAGGTTGGTTCATTGTTGTTGAATTAAGCTCTTTTATCACAACCAGTGACTTTAATCACTGGTTGACGCTGGTTAAACATGTTCCATGTTCTGTCCTACTTTTGGCACTCGGATCTTTGTAAAGTTAATCCTTACGGGAACGCTAACCTGTAAACATGAGGATGTGTTGGCCGGCGGGTCACGCTGGTTTATTTAAGGCATTTTTATGGTTCATTTACGTACATTTAGTTGTTTTTTTCCACGAGTGGTGGTCAAATCTATCTTGTGTTTTAAGTGGGTTGCTTTGATAAACCAGTAAACCCCGCCAGACCATAATGGTTCTCTTGATGTCATTAGTGGGCAGGAAAATTAATGGATTGGGCCAAATGTTTGAAATTGTAATGAATTGAAATGAATCATCATTAATAATTAAGTGATAAAGTACGTTTTCAAAAAACTTAGCCACGATTGTGAATTTTCAGATTCTTGTACTGTAAACATTTTATTTTTTACCATTTAACGGCCTTTTATCATGCAACACATTGATTCCTTAAAGGAAATGACAGCTACCGTAGTTTAAAAACCCACCGTAGTTTAAAAAACCCTGTTATCTCCTGCAGCAACCAGCCACCAACACGGTCGAGGAGCCGTTAGATCTGATCAGACTCAGTCTGGATGAGCGGATCTACGTTAAAATGAGGAACGACCGTGAACTTCGGGGTCGGCTGCACGTACGTGGTTACTAAAATGTCTGAAGTGGCGGCTGCTTCTGTTCCGGCCTCCAGAGGTTCAACAGTAGCCGGTCTTGTCTGCAGGCGTACGATCAGCACTTAAACATGATCCTGGGGGATGTGGAGGAGACGGTGACCACGGTGGAGATCGATGAGGAGACGTATGAAGAGCTGTACAAGGTGAAGCGTGTCCCTGCTGGTGACCACGTCCTCAGCTGGTTTGTGTTGTTTTTAATCTCCGCTCTTTGTATTTTAGTCCACAAAGAGGAACATCCCCATGCTGTTTGTGCGAGGGGACGGCGTCGTCCTCGTGGCTCCGCCCCTCCGCGTGGGTTAGCGGCGTGCCGCCACAGCGCAGGATCCTCCAGCATCGAGCATCTTTTGTGGGGCAGCAGATGTGAAAGTTGTTGACTGTTTTGTGTTAAAGTGAATTCAGACACTGTTGGAAACGATTTGGCTCCTGCCTGAAGGGAAAATGACACATTTTGTAAGTTTCCTCATTTCTAGAGTCGTTTGTTCCTCAGCCATGATGGTTTCCTAAAGCTGAGCAGCTTAATTAGCTCAGGTCAAAGATCGTTTCCTTTGATGTCGCAGCAGATCCTCTTTGATCTTGAAATCTGCCGATTGAAACATTATTTTTGATGACGTGTTGCTCTGAACCCAGCAGGAATTAAAACTTGGGTTTCTCTCTAAATGCCCTCCGTTCTATTTTTAAAAAAAACATTTTTTCACATCTGATCAGTTTGCGTGTTCAGATTTGTTAAAGGCAGAAAAGTTTCTCATTTGGTTTTGATGACAAATAAAAAGGATTAATGTGAATTATGAGTCAAAACTCTCTGCTTTGATAGTTGTCATTCAATAGATGTTTGCAGATATAACGAGACGGCGCCCGACTCCAGGAGCACCAATAACTCGCCATCAGAGCACCAGGCTTATTCTCAGGGTTGTAGGTTCAAGTCCTGGGTTGGAGGAGGTCTTTTAAGAAACAACTCTGTCCTCACACGACCTTTGACCTGAGAAACCAGAACTGAGCTGGTCTAAACTCCCCACTTGCATCACTATCGGGGCTGAAGCCTGACGTCTGATATGAATAAATGAGTGGAGACATGAAGTCAAACATGAAGCTTCCAGCAGGAACGTCGTGATTTTATTGTGATTTTTAAACGGGACTCTGATGATCAAACAGAATAATCGATCAGAGCTGAAAGTTTCCATGTTCCAGTCACAGATTTTCTTCACTTAAGATTAAGATGTACTTTATTCATCCCCGTGAGGAAATTGAATATTAAATTAAAAATAACTTCATCATAATTAAGAGCTAAAGACTTAAAATCCCAAGTAATTACAATATTATTCTTCACAGTTTCACAGTTTAGTCACTCATTTACTGAACATTTCTCCGATGCTATCGTAACCATGGAAACCACATTTCCAGCCAGCGACTCTGCAACCAAACGTCAGCGCCTCCTGCAGGCTGCCCCCTACAGGTCAGGAGGATATTGAAGTTTACTTAGGTTCTACAGAAAATAAACGCTGATCCAAGATCACCGTGTGGGGAAAAAGGGCTAATTAAGATTTAAAAAACTGGACAATGGTATTTGGTGCCCGGTGCTTAAACTTTAGACTGTAATGTTCACAAAAACAACTTAAACAGAAGAAATGAACAACTTTCTTGAACACAGTTGGATTTGTAGTCCTAACAAAGGGGAGGAGCCACTGATTTAAATGGCGTCAATCATGTTTTGGACTACAATACCCAGCTGGTTCAAAATCCATGCATTACGATGGCATTTTGCTTTTTTTGTTGCCAAATTTAAGCTTCTAAGGATCATCATCATCTTCTACTCTGTTAACACTAATCATGCTGGGGACTCACCATTGGACAGCGTGTAGATGACGGCAGCGTTGAAGGTGTCTCCAGCTCCCAGAGTATCAACCAGACTTTCAGGAGGAAACGCATCAGAATGAACAATCAAACCGTCAGGACCCAAAGCATCTGCTCCTTTTTCTGCCCAGGCACATATCAGGACGGCCCTGAGACCGAGACAGGCCCACAACAAGGACACGTCAGACACTGGTCTCATCGGCAGCCATTTTCAGCAGAAAGATCAAAGTCACCCCTGTTTGACGCGAGGGTAGAATCCTCTCAGAGCAGCTTCGGCGGTCAGGAAACCGAAGTGTCGCGCCACATCTTTACTGACAAACACCTGAAAAATCACAACCTTCAAACCAGACATCAACTCTGACAGCCAGTGTTGGGAGGGGGGGGTGCGCGCACCACGTCGCCGTGTGGGAACAGCTGGTAGAGCGGCTCTCTGGCCTTCTCGATCTCCACTGACACAGTGACTCTCTGCTGTGGCGGCACGGAGGCGTTGTGCACCTCCACCTGCTGCACCATCTTCACCTGCTCCTCAGCGTTTCGGCCCTGCAGACCAACAAATAATCAGGACGGAAGAACACTAAAGATAAAGACTGAAGCAGGTAAAACGCCCCCCTGCAGGCCCCAGGGGGTGCAGGAAGGGGTTGGACTCCCAGAGACAGACACAAGAGAGAAACAGGTGTGTCACGCATGCATGTGACACATGCGGCACGTTGGTCGGTGCTGGTTCCAGGGCTTCCAGACCTTCACTCACCTCCAGGTGGACCCACTTAAACTGACGGAGGTCAACGTTAGAGAAGTTCTCCGCTGTGACGTCAGGAAGGTTCCTGACAGACAGGAAGAGGGAGTTAATGTTGTGATAGAGGACGAAGAGCCTCCTCCCTCCTCCTCATCAGGACCTCAGCGTCCACCGAGGCGTGAACGCTGGGAGGGAGGAGCTTCTTCTGCAAACCACCAGCAGCAAAACACAAACTTTCTAAATAAATTCGGATTTCTTTTGATTTGGGATCTTTTTAGAGTCTGTCAGGGTTTTATGGAGGTGAAGCAGTTTTGATCACATGACTCATTTACAATCAGGTCCGTTTGGACATCAACGCTTTCACTTTAAACAGCCCATAAATTAAAGTACTACCGACAAATTTAGAGCCCAGAATTCCGGATCAGTTCACGGCAGGATTATCTGGAACCACCATCGACTCAGATTAGACCGGGTCACATTTTAGGGTTTGAGTCGAGCAACGTTCACTGAATCCCTGAAGGTTTTGATATGAAACGTAGTTTTCTGCCCTGATGATGCTCTCAGACTTGGTTCTGGGATAAAAGGTCTTCAGTGAATGTTGGTCGACTCCGACCAGCGGGCGGCTCGTCTTACGTGTCAAACAGAACAACGGTTCGAGATCCAGTGGTGGGACAGACCACACAACATGCACACGGAGTTTCACCTTTGACCTGCCAAACCACTGCAGAGACATCGATGGCACGTGACAGGAAGTCGTCCACGATGAAACTAGCAAGACAAATCAAGGATGCTTCAACCCGCTCATAAAACCCCAGACAGACAAAACCGAGGGCGGGTCAGAGCTGATCCAACATGGAGGTCCTGCCTGCAAGAGGGAGTTATTCTCACACACACACTCACACACACACACACACACACACACACACACACACACCTGTTCATGTGGAGGATAGTGCGGCTTCCTGTGCAGACGTTACTGATGACCACAGAAGCTGGAAGGACACACTGAGCGTGCTCAGAAACCAGAGACACGTCTATGAGGAACTTCTGAAAATCCTCCAAAATAAAACTACAGACAGGGAAGTGATTGACATCTGGGGATTTTCAACATAAAACTACAGCAGCAGACAGGTGAGACACATTCGCCCTCAGCGTTATCAGTTAGCAAAACACATTCTTTAGTGTATCAAAGATATTTGTGTGGATATTCTACCCTAATCACACTTTATGATAACTTTCTGTTTTATATGTTTACATATTTTAACAATATTACCATGGAACACCTTTAGTAGCAACTATAAAGATGTCTGTATGCTTTTAACATCCCAACAACTTTACAGATACAGCACATTACAGATACTTAAATTAAATTACAAGGCGAGCCATCACTTACTTGGCTACGGGACCAGCAGCCAGTGAGCCCATGAAGGCACTAGAGGCCCCCAGGAGGGACAGCACCGTGCAGGAGTTTGAAGCATTTCCTCCTCTTTGCCACCGCTGAGACAAACACCTGCAAATGAGATTTCTTGATGACCAAACCAAGTTTTTCATTCCAGTTTTACCACCTATTCGAGGGTGGCGGAACAATCTTTCAGCAGTCTGTTCACACCCGGAAGACATTCGTTGACGCACAGTTGAACACAGTACGACGTCTAGTGACGCGCATATTCGTACAATAACTAAACAGGGATACATTTATGACGGGATGTTGGACTCTAACACTGCAAATAACCGCGCTATTTAAACAGTAGATGCTTCATTATGCTTGATTGAAATGTCTCAATAATAACAAACAAACCCATCCCGGATGCTTGATCAGCGCGATAGCATTAGCCACATGCTAACCTGCTGTCGGTATCTTCTTCTGGATATTTGTCAACCACGTTGATGATGTCGAGACAAACCAGCCCGACACACAGAATCTTCTTCTGCTCTTCCATTTCGAACTACACACAAACACAAACTGGACTTTGACACAAATGTTTCATTATCAAAGGAAATCAACTAAACAGGGCTTCCTGTCAGCATACCTTACAAAATAAGAGTCTTATTTGGCCAGTTCATTACTGACAAAGATAATAAGATCATATTAGTAATGCAGAATTTGTTAAAAGCCCATTTAAGTAAATGAATAGTTTAAAATAATTTATTAAATCACCAAGTTTTTGTCTGTATTTCTCTAGATTTGAAGCATTAATACTTTGAATTTACTCTGTATTTCAAGAGCCTGAACCTAGTAGAATAAAGTAATATTTTGGGTGAAACAGATTCGGAATTTGATTGTCATGTAAAAGCTGTAGAGATTAGTGTTGTATAATTATATTGGATGACAACAAATGAACCTGAGCTTTCAGGACGAGCAAGTGTCCTGAGATGTATATTAGAATACTGAAGAACGTAGTTGGTATTTATTCCACAGCTCTCAGAAATTCCAGCTCTCCTACATGGCTGACCTTGGGGATGAACTCCCAGTCCTGCTTCCTCACTCTAATACATTTTTGAACAAGACTATGTGTCCTGGATTATAAATATGGACAGTTTCACCTCAAAACCTCCATCAGAGAAACAAACATGTTGACTTTGAGTCTCGAAACTAAATGTCCCATCTATGGGACTGAGATGATCTTATTTTACCTGAACTATCAAGATCTGGTGAATCACCTGCTTTATTAAAGCCAAATGTGCTGGCTGTGCACCGCCATGCCAACACCTGAACAGGAGCAGCTCTGGTCACTGTGTCTCACCTGGGAAAGGTCACATGACAGCAGCTCTGGAAACACGCCGACATGATCAGGAGTCAAGCGTTTTAGTGGCGGGTGCAGTTTGGACCCAAAAGCAGCACTCTGGAGAGCTGGGACCGTTGGTAATGACCTTTATTAGTATGACCTTTATCAGGTCAGGGGCAAACAGGTCAGGTGCAGGCAGGTCAGGGGCAAACAGGTCAGGGGCAGGCAGGTCAGGGGCAAACAGGTCAGGGGCAGGCAGGTCAGGGGCAAACAGGTCAGGGGCAAACAGGTCAGGGGCAAACAGGTCAGGTGCAGGCAGGTCAGGGGCAACAGGTCAGGGGCAGGCAGGTCAGGGGCAAACAGGTCAGGGGCAGGCAGGTCAGGGGCAAACAGGTCAGGGGCAAACAGGTCGGAGGCAAACAGGTCAGGGGCAAACAGGTCAGGTGCAGGCAGGTCAGGGGCAAACAGGTCAGGGGCAGGCAGGTCAGGTGCAAACAGGTCAGGGGCAGGCAGGTCAGGGGCAAACAGGTCAGGGGCAGGCAGGTCAGGGGCAAACAGGTCAGGTGCAGGCAGGTCAGGGGCAAACAGGTCAGGGGCAGGCAGGTCAGGGGCAAACAGGTCAGGTGCAGGCAGGTCAGGGGCAAACAGGTCAGGGGCAGGCAGGTTCAGCAAGAGGAGGTCAGGCAGATCAGGGCTGGAGAGTCTTGCATGGAAACGCAGAAGAAGAATCTGGCAAAGACTGAGAGTTCAGGGGAGGCTAATAAGCAGGGGCAGGTAGAGTGGAGCAGGGGCAGGTAGAGTGGAGCAGGGGCAGGTAGAGTGGAAAATTACTGGGGCAGAGGAGCAGGAGGGACCTGGGGGAATGGGGCTGTGACACCGTCATTGTTTCTGTTTTTGTCTTTCAGATACAAATGAAGCCAAATGTCTTTGTATCATAAAGCTCAAATCTTGCTGCTCACACCAGCAACACGATGTTCAACCTTGAATTCTGCCACCTCAGCGGTTCAGACCCAACGGAGGGCGTCGGGGACTTCCCCTCATCTGATCAGGAAACGTGTCTCAGATGGAGCAGTTTGTTAATGCCTCATTTTAATGCATTTTTTCTGTCTGAGCAGGAATTAAAAATCTCTTTGAGTGGTCACAAAGCAGATTTGGGATATTTAAAGCCTGATTCCACTAATGCTCTTTCGTCACTGTGGTTACAGCTTCACAGGAACTGCTTGTAGAGTTCCAGCCTGTTGTGATTTACATTCAAACTGCTGCATAAATGTTATTATTAATTATTATTCTGATGCTGCTCAGTCACGTAGCAGAAGAAAGCTGAGCAGCACCGTCCAGGGAGCGCAGCGGTGGCCCCCACAAAGGACCTTGATCAACAGCTACATGATATAAATATGGAGCCATGTGCTGTTGCAACCACGGGGTGGCGCTGTAGACCCCAAAGAGCCAGGACGCGCACACACACGCTCTTCACCGTTCACACACTGGTGGCAGCACCGTCCTTGACTGGTGGAATGTTTCCATGTTATTCTAACTGTGGGACCAGAGCTGGTCGTCTGAGCCTGAACCTCGTTCTGTGAGAAGAATAAAGAAAAGTGCGGATTTGCCAACATGCTAACACGCTAACATGCTAACATGCTAACGTGACTGACAGGAGCGCGACACATAGCAGCTCCCCGACGGTTCAACAGTTTGTGATATTCCAGCCACTTTCCGACGGAATCCTCAGCAGACACGTGAAGCGAGCGACTGCCACACGTCTCCACGACCTGTGTCGGTGGTATTTTTACCTCTGATGCTCCGCGGCCACATTGCTCAGCGTTCACACTGGCGCTAACAATGTCTCTGAAGTTATTTTCCTCCTGCGCTCCGCTACAACGCGCCCCCCCGGCCTCATTATTTCAGGATTAGAGAGGATGACATGTGAGTGGAAAGTTATCCTGGACGCAGACAGCTTAGGCCGCGCGTGCACTCGGCATTTAAACATCGTTGTGCACTTCTGGAAAAATGTTACATGTGTGAGGCTGATGCTGCCCAACAAGGAGACAGAAGACACACAACCACAATATACACGCAACATGTGGGTCAAAAAACCTGACCCAGGCGGAAAAGTCAGCATTCCGGACCTCATAATATTGATACGGTAAGATTAATACGCAGGTTTGGTGCGATTCTTGAGAAACTCTTCTGATAATCTGCATCCACCGTTTAAAACAAACGGTGTTGAACTGAGTCATCAGAGATAAAAACAGGCACATGACAGAGGTGTGTCACATGGTGAAACACTGCTGAAGAACAACTGCAGACAGACGAACACGTCGAGCACGTACGAACACAAGAGCACACACACACACGCACACACACACACACACACACACACACACACACCACACACACACACACACGCACACACACACACACACACACACACACACACACACACACACACGCTCTCTCTCTCTTTTCTAATGGAGATGGCAGAAATAACACCTCCTTCACAGCGTTTCTGTTTTTCACACGAGGAGCCCAAACAGGACCAGAACCAGACTTTCACCCTCTACTGGACCCTACGTTGGTTCTCTGGATTCTGGATTCTTCTGTCCTGTTGATGTGGAGCTCGTGGTCACCTGTGGAACATCTGTATCATGCTATGGATGTGAGGCGCAGCTCCGTAAGGTGCATGAAGCGTGTAGCAGCAGCAACTTCAGGGCGGCCCCTGAGGGGGGCCCCAGGGGCCCCCAGAATGGCCTTTAGGCCCCCAGAATGGCCCCTGAGGCCCCTAGAATGGCCCTGAGGCCCCCAGAATGGCCCCTGAGGCCCCTAGAATGGCCCCTGAGGCCCCCAGAATGGCCCCTGAGGCCCCTAGAATGGCCCCTGAGGCCCCCAGAATGGCCCCTGGGGCCCCTAGAATGGCCCTGAGGCCCCCAGAATGGCCCCTGAGGCCCCTAGAATGGCCCGGAGGCCCCCAGAATGGCCCTGAGGCCCCCAGAATGGCCCCTGAGGCCCCTAGAATGGCCCTCAGGCCCCCAGAATGGCCCTGAGGCTCTGAGTGCTGATCATCTTCACACAGAAGCACAGCGCTGCTGGGCTTCCTCCTGGTGAACTGCTACTGTATCCTAAAGGCCAAATGCCATAAAGACCCAACACAGGATCTCCCAGCAGGGTTCCTCGGGGCTCCTGAGGTCACCTGGCAGGTCCGGGGAGCGGCCTCGTCCTCACTCACACTGGCTGCATCCTCCAGCTCAACGAGCATCTGCTTGCTGAGGCTGGATGAAGGTAGCGTCCTTCTCAGCCGCCTTTTGTTGCCCCTGACAGCCTAAAGCCGCTGACTTATTGCTGTTATTCTACGTGCACCTTATATAACAACATGTCACGGCTCATTTGAACTGTCGTTTATGCCGTTTGGTCTCGTTTGATCATCACATGAGGACCCGCATCCTTGGAGTTTCTTCTTTCTAGCTGACAAGTCAGAACATCTGTATCACCAACTCATTTGGCCGGAGGAAGAGTCATCGAGGAAGAACAAATAAGCAGGAAAGGAGCCCAGAGGGAAAGGTTACACAAGAGCGATGCCTCTTTCTGCTGCCTCCCTCTGAACCAACAAAGGACAATCCCGTTTATTACGTAACCGTTTAATACAAGCGAACACGTGTTGCTCTTTACATGGTAAAATGTGTTAAACACTTTTCATCAATATGTTTTACATCTGTTTGCCTTTGAAATCCAGACCTTCAGGTTCCTCTTGTGTCAGAAGCTTTAAGCAGATCGGCACCAGGACTTAAATGTCCCGTGCACGAATGCGTCCATGTGTTCTACACGTGTCTAATTTAGCTGGAGGCAGCAGTGAATCATGGGATCAGGAGTCTTCTGCAGCCTTTGTGTTAAAGCGTCCAAAGGCTGAAAAACGCCCAAACTGAGAATTTTCCTCCGCAAGAAGAAACTTTAAACGCAACTTTAAACTCTGACACTTGCTCAAAATCCTTTAGTTGCTAATTTGTCAAAGTAATGAATAACAAAGTATCATGTTGACTTGGATTGAAACTGTGCCTCAGAGTCGGGACCAGCCTGTAAAAGCCTCCACGCGTTGGGGAAATAGCAACTGTAACCAGCTTTATACATCTAGCTGCTCATTTCTCAGCGCTCTTTCTACCAGACCAGGACGCCGATGACGCCTCCACGATGACGCGGCCACGATGACGCGGCCACGATGACGCGGCCACGCTCATTAACTGCCCCTTCTTGCAGCTTTGTTACGACGGCAGGAATGACAGCGTCCACTCGTGATGGAGTTAGCTTCAGGTTAGCTTCAGGTTCTTCCTGACGCCACCGACGTGGACAAAAGGAGGCTCGTCGTGTTTGACGTGCCATAAAGATCTGGTTACGATGGTCCACTTCACTTGAATTAATTGTCTAATGTTTTATTCTCAAGGATGCCGCAACAGTGTAGAACAAAAAGTCCTGGAAATTTTTCAGTTTGTATGAGATAAGATGCAGAATCATTGTTTTTCTAAAATCCCGCTAAAACGGTTAGCAAAAGCTGTCATTTGGGGTTAATTCCATGATTTTAACAGGAAAATTAGATTCTTCTGAACTTCACAGGTCAGACTCAGGAGTGAGGGTGATCCGTGACCCCCCCGTTGGGGTCAGGGTTAGGCCAACGTGCACCTCGCTGCAGAAGAAACTGCTGCCTTCAGGCCATCATCAAGTGCACCTACATAAACACCCGGACAAGCGGGGCAACGGCAGCTCAGAGAGCCTTTACTCAACGCCGTAGTTTCACCTACAGCAAACATTCATGTTATATAACCTGCATCACGGCTCCTCTGGCTCCGCCCTCCTGTCAGACCACTCTGTCATTCACAGGAAATACCCCTGAAGGCCTCAACCTGTATTAAAACACACACCTGAACGGGAGGAAGCAAATGTTCTGCCTCTCTCTGCTCGTCTGTCCTCACCTGCCGGGAACAAGACACTTGAGCCCATCAGATGATTCTTTAAATATTATAAGAGATGACAGGAAGAGGTTAGATCCACACGGAGCTCAGCAGGGAAGTCACGTTGTTCTGACTGTGTGTGTTTTGTCTGCATCACACTGTGGGCTCCACAAAGCACAAAACACTTTTCAAAGCTTGCAACACTAGAAATTCTGCCTCATGCTGGATGTTTGTCCACTAATTCAAAGCGTAGAAACACAAAGTGTCCACAGCACCGGTGAAACGCCCACGTGGAAGCAGATCCCCTGTAGATCGGTAAAAAAAGGCCTCCAACTGACCTGGTCCATGCAGGTTGTGGTCCACCTGCGGGCTCCTGCCTCGGCTCCTGTCTCTTCTGGAAGAACGTAGTAAGAACCTGAGGTCCCACCTTCATCGCCCAGCTTCCAGACCTTCCTTCTGCAGACCCTCTTCCGTCCTCTCTCCATGGACACCGTGACAGAACCTTCAACCTTGCCGTCTTTCCACCTTGTTCCCTGGACACACAGATCTGCCCCTACTCTCCTTTTCCAGCCTCTCCTCCCTCCTTCCTTACCAACATGCCTCCTTCGTCTCCTTTGACCCACAGCAGCAACGGCCCCAGTGGCGGTGGTGGTTAACAGCCGCTATGGCCTAATTCCCCTCCTGTGTTTCACCTGTGTCTAAGTGTGTCTGCCCCCCTTCGTGTCACTAACTGGTTCATCATTCCTGGCCGGTGATCCACTCTGGCTGTCAGTGCCAGCCGTCTGTGGAATGCAGCAGTGACATACGGCAGCATCTGCTCCGCCAGAACAACATAGTTCAGATGAACAAGCTGTGGTTTCGACAGCTGAACCCGGGTTCTCGGGCGTTTAAAGGCAAGACTACTGTGATTGCATCCGAATTAAAACCAGACCATCGGGCACCAGTTGTTCCTGACAGCCTCAGAACCTGGTGTTCTATTTACATGACGCCCCTCCTACAGCCAATAATATCTCTTCGCACCAGGCAAAAACCTTTCAATATAATATGGGGCGGATTGCGCAAGAAATCGAGGCGAGGCGATTGATGGGGGGGGGGCGAGTGGTCGCGTCCCTGGGTTGGAACAGGAAATCCACAAATTTTGTCTGTGGAAACGGTTGAAATCGTATAGAACATAGTTGTTCGTCACAGGCCGGTGGAGGAATATTTGCTTTTCAGTCATGTGATCGTGGCGCCGGCACCCTCGTGAACCAGCTCTAAAACTGGTTGCTTTGGCTCAGCTGACTGGTCCAAACGGATCACTGGTGAACAGCGCTGTCGACACAGAAGCGCCTCTGGGTTTTTGCTGAGCTTTTTCATTATCATAAAATATTTAAATGATTAATGTCTCATTCAAATAAGGTTTCTGTAATGACAGTTGTTTTACACAGTGTGGTTGCGGGTGCTACGCCCAGCCCAGAGGGCTCCTACTCTAGAAAGATGTCCTGCATGGTTGAACCTGCTGGAAGAATAAAGCCCCTCTGGTGGAGCCGTCAGAGCCTCCCCAGCATGAAGAGCAGCACCGGAGGAGCTCAGACCTCCACCAGGCTCTCAATGGAACCAGCTCAAAGAAGAAGAAAGAACTCCTGAAACAACGAAGAGGAGCTGGATGGAGCAAAGCATCGTCCAGATATTCCTCCTAAACCCCCCACACAGGTCCAGCTGACACCTCGCCTTTAATGATCAAAGCCCCACAGCCTTGAGCTTTGGTAGATCAAAGGTCGAAGCCCCTCCAGAACATCACCCAAACGTAATCATTTGTTCCTTGGCCCATTATCGTTTCATGGAATTTTAAGCGACATCTGGATGTCCCATGACCTCTTTGGTGGAGGTCATTGGTGCAGGTAGTGCAACAAACAGCGCCACCTATCGCCAACAGGTGGTGCTGCAGCACCCACCTCCCAGCACTCCTGGTTGTCCTGCAGCTGGCCAGTAAGAGAACCTGTTCCAGGCTAGAACCAGACCTCAAGGATCCGCAGCAGAACCGTCACTTGGTCCTTTTGCAGGCTGCAGAGAAAAATGAACTAAATTCCAAATATAAAAATAAACAGAACAAAATCTGCAGGGATTTGAGATGTTTTTCATGACACGTGTCCAAATGTCCAGAACTTTCAGCCGGTTCACTGAAATGATGGAGGGGCCAAATTTCACCAGCCAGTGGGAGGCCAAAATGCACCTTCTCACTCATTTGAAGGCGTCACCTGACTCTCTGGTGTTCCACCTGAATGGTTAAAAACCTTCACACTTGTAGAGTTGTGAGGTCTAAAAGTAAAATAAACCAGGCTGAGAGAAGTAGGTCTGACAGGTAATCAGCCTGTGCAGCTCCAGAGGTTCCTCAGAGGTTCCTCAGAGGTTCCTCAGAGGTTCCTCCCAGGAGAATCACCATCATGGCCTCTCCAACAGTTCACTGCTGCGTGACAAAGGCTTCAGAAGAACACAGCTCTGTCCCAGAATGCATTGCCAAAACATGTCGCCTGCCTCGGGGACGGAGCGTCTTTGTGCAACGGTGATAATTACCATGATGACACTGTCAAAAGCTGCTTGGCACAACACAAAAGCCTTCAGGAACTCCTTCAAAAATCTTTGTTCTTTTGTGTTTCATGTTTCTGAGAAGAGTGTGGCTTCCAGACGTGGTGTCTGCATTAAAGAGGAAGGTGTTGAGCAAACACCAAAGGTCCTCCTGCTCCTGACAAACACATCCTGCTTTTTCTCTGTTTGCTCAGCCATAAAGCGCCCGTGGTGCCGTTGCCAGATGCACATCTGGATACGGTCCTGGTTCTTCACACGTGCTGGACTTCAGTGCTGTCACATGCTCGTTGACACTGTAGCTGAAACCTGTTGGAACAGAAATTTCATTCCACAGAATGAATCAGCCACCGTCCATCAATCTTTTAGATTTGATGTGACGATTCAACGCGTGAGTCACATTAGCGGCGTGTTCCTCCTGTAGACCCGTTGAGTCTTTGGTTGAACCTTTTCTCAACACCACGGGACGCCTCCTCTGCTCTCTACCTTGGATTGAAAGCTTTTATGTCTTCCAAAGATAACAGCTAACAAATGTTGCCCAGTTTATAGTTGTGCGCTTCACGCGACAGCTGCTGCGTCAGGACCAGCGTGACTGTTGGGTCTCTGTTCTCTGTTCCTCAGGATGCTTTGTTGCAGTTTACTGCTCCTCCCCGGCTGCTCAGAGGGGTCAGATGACGGCCGCTAATCTCTGGACGGCCTGCTGCTTGCTTATATGGGATTAAATGCTAACGTGCCTCCCTCGTGTACGAATCCCCCCCCCCCCCCAAACCCAAACCAACAAGTGGGTGAACTATGTGGTGTCGACCATTTGCCCCATTTTTGTTTGTTTAAAACTAGTTTTTTCCGTTTATTATTTACAGCAAGTGTAGCTTCAGGGTACGTTCGTTAGCAAGAATGTCCCATTTTAATGTAGAGACGACGTCCAACACTGCGGGCGGACTGGGATTTCTATGAGACATTTTATTAACAAATAGAAATCAGGCCATAAACAAAACAAGATTGAAACGCGTGTCTCGGTGAGCTTGATTTGCAAGTTATTTTCACAATGACGCGCATGTTGTGGGCAGGCCACAGCTGTCGTTGCCTCCCTGCCTGGCCTCGATGCTCTGCTGGAGGCAGCAGCCTCTAGGGCCCGGCTGGCGTGCACGCTGCCATCCAAAGTCCACCTGACAGGTATTAATACAACACAGCACACACATTCTTTTATTTGTGTTGGGGGCAGCCCTGAAGGTGGTGGGGTGAGCAGATTACAGCAGGTTAGGAGAAAATTCCAAAGGCTGTTCTACAATCAGACTCCGATCACATGACCTTAAGCAGATTAGACGTTTGAATTTCATTCAGTTAAAACCACACTTCTTTTTGTCCGTGAGAGGAGTGGCAGCATTTCAAATGCCACCTCTGCTCACATAAACCAGCAGGTTTTAAAATGGAGCCTTTCTGATACGGGCCAACAGGCCGTTAAAGGGAGGGGCTTTATTTGAATCTGTTCGCCCATGATTAAACTGGTCAGCTTTAGGAATAGCTTTTCTTTCATTCCTGTCACTGAGGTCAGTTGTGGGCATCCTTTAACCTCCTAAACATGCTGCACAGCCTGGAACGGGAGCTGGACCTCCACGCCGCGGTGGCGTCACGCTCACGCAGGAGGAACGCTGCTGTTTTAAGAGGAAATCAGTCAAGTTAAATACAAAAACAATGGTTCTTTGTTAATGATTTATGTTGTGAACGTAGGGCAGCAGTTGGCAGAAGAGGAAGTCTGACAACGTTCGCTTTCTACTGTAAAGGAAGCGTTGAGGCTTCAGCTCGCTGCTGCCAGACACCATCAGGAGTGAAATCATGAAATCCCTTTCTTCTTCTCTTCTTCTTCTCTTCTTTATGTTCTGCTGAGCCCCCTTCTGCAGAACGGAAGCCGCCAGTTTCGTCATTTGCCGGCAGGTTTCTCCATAAATGTGCAGAACTGGTTTTCGTCTGCTTCCATCAGCTCCAGACACACCTTACCCTAATATTCAAATCAGCTTTCTCTCCCTTTAGAGAGGATGAACTCTGCGATCCAATTCAGAGAAGAAATGCACCAGGTTTAGGTTTAGTAGGTCCAAGGGGGGAAGGTAAAGGTGATCTTCCACATGCAGAAGCTTCTACCCTCACTGTGAGGGACGAGGGGACAGTCCTGACACCGGCATCACACCAGCCCCTTATTTTAAATACTACTGCCATGGCCAATGGTTTTCATCTGCTTCTTCTTCTTCCATTTGAGATACGTGATGAAAAGAGCTGTTCCGGTGCACTTGTTATTATTATTATTATTCCATCACCTTTCATCTGCAAAGGGATCCAAACTTTTGGCAGCATTTTTGTGCCTACAGACTGACGTTCCTGCTCCCTCTTGTTCTATTTCTGTTCCATGTCATCTTCCTCACAGTTGCCTTTCGCTAAAAAAAACTTCCTGGCAAGAACACTGTAAAATCATTATAAAAAAAGAAAGAATCTGTACATCTGTAGATGTTTTTTCTTTACAACTTCAGATTCATGAGCGAGCAGAAGTGTCATAAAAACTATCTTTTGAAAAATGTAATTTGACAACATCTTCGATGTGTCTCCATGTATTTATGTCCTGCGTTTGTTCTCTTGGTGCTTTTGAAACCCGTTGAACGGGTTCATATATATATTGCATATTTAAATAAGATGTACAGTACAGCGTTGATGGAGTGCTGCGTTCACGGTCTGCTCGTAATTTCCTCCTACGCTCCTTCGAGAACTACGCGACGTTTCTGCGATATAGTCACTTAATAGCGAGAAGGTTCAGCATTAGCTTCACCTTTGGGCCTTTCTTAGTAGACTACACACGGTACTCTGGTGTCCATCAACAGTCCAAAACCACGCACAGTCGGTTGAGTGGAGACTCGTAATTATCCCAGAGTGTGTTACTGAGAAGTGTGTCGATGACGACTGGGACAGGCTCCAGCACCCCCCCGACCCTCGTTAGAAATAAGCGAAAATAGATAGATGGATGAAGGGATGAAACCCAAAGCGCCAGCGCCTCATCCAGGCGCGCCTCGCAGATTCCGAGCCTGCGAGCGGACCGTGAAGGCAGCAGACGCAGCTCCTGTTGCTCTGAGGAGGCCGGCCGGTGATTTTCCACTAACCGCGGATGCCGAATCACCCGCTTAAAAAAAGAGAAAAAACAGACAAAGGTCAGAAGGAGACGCGTTTAAAACCGCTCCAACGCCAGACGTTCAGCCCATAGTCTCCCTGGCAGGTGGACGCACGAGACGACACGGACAAGGGACACGACGCGCTCTGAGGACAATAAAGGACAAATAGAAGAAAAAAGAGTCTCATCAGCCGAACAGGTAAGAACATCCTGAGCACACCTACAGAATTAGTGTTTCCATCTAAACCAGTCAGGACGTGGACGCACTTTCCTCGCCCTGACAATGAAATGATGGTGGTGATGATGATGATGATAATGAGGGTGTTTTTATTTTATTGCCAGTGTTGCTGTTCTGCTGCATCATTTAGGATTTAGACTCTAGAAAGACAACACGAGCTAAAAGACTTCAGGCACTCGATAAGAAAGGCTTCCGTAAAGTGCTTTTATCTTTTTCAGAATTTAGTTCCTTAATTTGACGCACGCACAAAATAAATGACATTTTTTTTGTGAGTGCGTGTGCGCGCGGACGTGCGCGCTTATGTGTTAATGCGAAACATGCATACAGAAATGCAAATAAATTAAACACACACACACACACACACACACACACACCACACACACACACACACACACACACACACACACACACACACTCTCTCTCTCTCTCTCTCTTTACCTAAATGATAACTGTCTCCTTTTCTGCTCAGGTAACTCCTGATTAATAAAAAACGAGCCTTTTTACGTTTTTTAGTGATTCCTTTGTCAGACGCATCACATGAAGCGACACCACAGGAGTAATTGAGACATTTGTGCTTCTTCCACACGTCTCACCTGGTTCTGGTGCCTTGATGCTGCTCAACAAAATGGCCTCTCTTGTCTGTCTTAATATCTGCCTGTAAAACACGCGTTTCTCTTCCTGCCGTCACACTTCTGTCTCGCTGCTCGAATTTAAACATTTTGAAAATGTTTTAACACGTAACGACCTGTCTGATCCTGGGGGTCGATTAGCAAATGTCGGAAAACTCTGCGGGTCCGAGAGCGACACTCCCAAGGCTACGTTCTCAGGGGAACCACGCTAACGTTACTGCTCTTCAAGGTCCAGCAGAATCAACTGGACCTAAACGTTCTCAACACACTGTTTTGTTTTGGTTTGTCACAATCTTGAGTCGGTGCTCCTGCATCGCCCAACACACCTGTACCAGGTAAATTACAGAAAGCTGATGATACGGTGCGAGAAGGGGGTGGCTGCAGCGCCCCCTGTTGGCAGGAGACGCTGCCGTTCGTCTCAAACTACCAGTTTTCAACCACTTTGCCTCCATTTATACTCTGAAGTAAAATACCAAGCAGAAGTGTGACTGAAGCAGCTCAACCATAGAGCTGAGATCAAAGAAGCCTCTCCAATAGGTTCTAACGGGTCTGGAGGCGGCCACATTAACCAATCCTGAGCTCAACAGTAGCAACAGCGTTGACGCCTTGGCCGAGGAGTTCCTAAAGTTCTCACGGCTCTGACAATGTTCCTTGACCTGTCAAGGTCATCGGTGGTGTGGGACCTAGGGATCTCCATGGTAACGCCCCTCCCTACAGCAGTGCTGCTGAGGCAGGTTTGTGTGTCCACAGATAAGTCTGGCTGGGGTGGTACCTGACGGTCCGGTTTCCCTCATGTCCGGAGGGAGAGCCATGATCGACTACCTTCCACCAAACGTGTGCTGCCACCTGCTGGTTGTGCGGTTAAAAATGGCGGTTTGGAGCTTTGGCGGTTTGTGTTTTTGGTCATCGGTTCTTGGCTCTGGTGCTTCTTCAGCCCAGCTCCAAGTTGATACTTGGCTGGAACCTGTTTGGAATGGATTTGGAACCACTTTGGCTGTTATGTGGTGAACAATGGATGTTTAGACTGGCACTAGCTCAGAACCAGTCGTGGAACCTCTTTGGTGGTAAAGGGGAAGTCCAGACCCCGGAGGCCCATGGTGCCACTGATGCTGCTGCTAAGAACGGGACCACCGACTGTGGCTCAGGACCCATCTCCCATTGGTGGTGATCAACTCGTCACGCCCGCCGTCGGTTGTCTGGTGGCAAAATAACTCAAAGTTCTGAACAGAGTTCAATGAAACCTTCTGGAAATGATGATGGTGGGCCAAAGAAGAGGTGATTAAAGTTTGATGGTCCAGGTTCCAGAAGGACTTTGGCCTCTTCCCATGATCAGGGAGCTTTGATAATGGGAACAGCGTAGAGTAGCCTTGTAGTGCTACTGTCTG
Organism: Takifugu flavidus; assembly: GCF_003711565.1. Taxonomy (NCBI): domain Eukaryota; kingdom Metazoa; phylum Chordata; class Actinopteri; order Tetraodontiformes; family Tetraodontidae; genus Takifugu; species Takifugu flavidus. The sequence continues at coordinate 757,216 of NC_079523.1, forward strand.
AACATGTGCGTGCACGCATCTGTGCATTAGAACTGATGAAGTTGGTTTTGTTGAACAAAGGAAGACAACTTGGATCTTCAAGGACCTGCTTGTTCTTCCTGGGCAGCTGAAGATGCGTCTGTTCTTCGTTGCTAGGTCAGATTTAAGACCGGTTTGATTTCCAGCCACCTGCTTATTTCCCATTTCCACATGAAAACCCTGAACACAGAAGAGCGACTTGGCGACGGCCTCCTGCCTCCTCCGGCTGCTCTGGGGACGCGCTGCGACTCTTTGGTTCTCACGGGTGGCAACGCTTTAATCACTTGGGCGTGACGGATAATTCGGTTCATGTTGTTTGTTTAATTTTAATTTTTTTAAAGCAATTACTTTCGATACCTCTAAAACATCAATCCCCCGGGCAAAGATAACGTTTGCTAATCATAAGCTCACAGCTTCTGTCTGGCTGAAGTTGGTTTGAGATTAGAGCGCCGTCAGAACGGCAGTTGGCAGCTGTGAAAGCAGCAAACATAATTTAAACGGAAACGGATCCATGTGCGAGAAGATGAGGCTAATGCTAATAGTGAAACCTTCAACAACGCGAATGGAATGGTCACCAGATCACGAGAGGGGAGGATGCGGCTCAGCCGAATCCAGTAGAATTCATGTCATCATGGAAAATCGATTGCGAAATATTCAAGAAACAGGACTTTAGAAATTGGCAGAGGCCACTAAAGGAGTCGCTGTTGACGCAAGGCAGCTAAAACATTCAGGGAAATCAGATTTGAGTCTGATAAGGTGAAGGAGGAAAGAAGGGCGTGAATCTGACGTGATAAAGGGACGGGTGGTGGCTGGAAGTGAGGGGGAAAAGGAGATTTTCCAGGGTCGGTGCAGTGGAAATCTACAGGATCTTAAAATAGGAGCGCGCGTTACATAAGTGAGTGGAAGTGTGGAATGCTGAGCGAGCGCTGAAGTCACTCGTGACTTTCTGTCGTGCACAAACAATCCACACACGTTCGCCTCCCCGAGCCGGTGGGGAGGTTCCCACTGGGGCTCCAGGAGGTCGCCAACGACCACCCTTCTCGCCGCAGAACCTTTCAGGTCTGCAGACCTTGACGCGCCTTCCACTTCCTGCTGCCAAAGCTCGCCGCGCCGTCATGTGACGCTCCTCGCGTGCACCCGCTCTGGTAGCAGAGCTGAAGGGGAAGAAAGGAGTTCCCTTTTAGGTGACTGCAGAGGGAAATTTGGACCTGGGTCTGTGAGCTCGAGCGCACACTTGATTAGTGACTGAATATTTGAGGTTCTGTTTCACCAGAATGACGGCTCAGACATTCCTCATCATCATCATCTTCATCAGGCTGGGAATGATGGCGATGAAGTAAATTATTTTTTTTAATTTTTTTTCAGAATGCCTCAAAAAGAGAAACTTCAGTGCCTGAAAGACTTCCATAAAGACACTCTGAAGCCATCTCCGGGTAAGAGCCCAGGAACCCGCCCCGAGGATGAGGCCGAGGGAAAACACCCCCAACGGGAGAAGTGGGCCAGCAAGTTGGACTTTGTTCTGTCCGTGGCCGGCGGCTTTGTTGGTTTAGGGAACGTGTGGCGTTTCCCGTACCTCTGCTATAAGAATGGTGGAGGTGAGCGTGAGTGGCCCAGCACATGCAGTGAATGGAAGATCTGTTCTCCAACACTCCTCTCCCCCCTCTACGCAGGAGCATTTCTCATCCCGTACTTCATCTTCTTGTTTGGTGGAGGACTGCCTGTGTTCTTCCTGGAAGTGGCACTGGGCCAGTTCACCTCCGAGGGTGGCATCACCTGCTGGGAGAAGCTCTGCCCCATCTTCACTGGTAGGAAAAGACAAACGAGCTGGTGTTGAGTTTAACAAAGGTCTGAGGAAACATTTAATAATTGATGGACCTTCTTGGTTAAAGAACTGACGTCTGTTACTGAGCTACTCTGGATTTCCTGTGTAACGCCCCCCCTCCCCAGATACCCTCCCACACACTCCAGACCTAATTCCCACTCTAACCTTACTTGGCCCCCGCCGCCTCCAGAAAAGCACCGTCGTTCCTCCCCTCTTAACGCGCTCCTCCCGTCTCCCTTCCTTCATCTTCACACCTCCCCCTCTCCTCCTGCCCTCCACCAGCAAAATGAGGTTCATATATTCGAGTTCCTAAACCTGCACACAAACCTTTAGTTTAACCTCACATTTATTCATTTAATTATTTACTTTGTGGTTAGTTTCAATTCCACCTGATACATCCATTACCCACTCTCTCTCTCTCTCGATCTCACTCTCTCACACACACACACAAACAAGCAAGAGACTAAATGGTGTCCCACATCACATGTTGCTATGGCAACAGCACAGCAACACATCAGAGGAGATGGAGAGCTGCTCATAGATGTACTGATAAAGAGGAGGAGGAGGAATGGGGTGAAAGAACGGAAGGGAAGAAAAGAAAAGCGAGGAAGCCGACAGGCGGCTGCTCCTGGACGTCAGTCGGCAGGACGAGAACAAACCTCCCCGAGCACGGGTGGTGGATGGCGACTAAACGGCTGAGAACTCAGATGCTTAATAACACATAATGATGAATAAATAATAATAAACACACACATAGGTCTCAGGACAGGTTGGTTTTATCCTTTTATCCTTAAGGTTCCACTGTTTGTCTCACCGGCCCCGGGGGGCGTGTACTTGTGCGTGCATGTGCGTGACCAGTGATGTTGAAGGACATTCATTTGGCTGAACGGCCTACACACACACACACACACACACACACACACACACACACACACACACACACACACACACACACACACACACACCACTGTGTCAAGGTTTGAGGGTGTTTTCATACTGCGCGCTGGTTCCTGGCCTCATAACGCAGGAGTGTGTGTGTGTGTGTGTGGGGGGAGCTTCAGTGGACATTAGTTCTGTTGCTGAAGCAGCAGGTTGGGTGTGAAGGTCACAAGTCACGGGGTTGGGGGGGCGGGGGGGTGGAACTGAAAACAAGCATTAAAAAGAGGAAGTGACACGCTCAGGGCTCACAGTGAAACTCCGGTGTATTTTAATCCTCACATTTATATCCAGTCATTTAGCAACTTCCCTTAGTCACCTGAACGGTTGAATCATATGGAATTCCTCAAGGTCGCCAAGTTCAAGCGACCCTTCGAATGTGTGAAGGCAGATTCAGAGTTTGATCCCCAAACAGCTGGAAGAGGCCTGCTTTTATTCACCCTTCTGCCCCCCCCCCCCTCTCTCCAGGCATCGGTTACGCCTCCATCGTGATTGTGTCCCTGCTCAACATCTACTACATCGTCATCCTTGCCTGGGGCGTGTACTACCTGTTCCAGGTGGGTTCAGAATGTCGGTCTCTGATTAAATCTACTAAATTAGTGTTGATTATATGCACCACACGTCCATCGAGCAGGAAGCCTCCATAGCCTGTCTCCGTGTCCACATGTGCTGCTGAAATGTTCCCGTTTTCCTCATCACAGCTTTAACTGCCTCCTTTGCCTCCTTCCCTCCAGTGTTTCCAGCCTGAGCTTCCCTGGGCCAAGTGCCACCACCCCTGGAACACCAACCGCTGCATCGAGGACACCAGCCGCATGAACAGGTCCCTCATGCTGGCGGCCAACGCCTCCAACCTGACCCTGGTCTCCCCCGTCACCGAGTTCTGGGAGTAAGTTAGGCGCCGCGCTCTGGCGTGATCGGTGGCCGTCCCGTAAACGGTGAACTCTTCAAGAGAAGAGCCGACACCGTTTCTGACTCGAGGAACCGAACTGTTGATTTTCCGTCCTCGGTGGCTCCAAAAGACCAAAGCTGAGCTGACGGTTGTTCTCTTGTTGCAGAAATAATGTGCTCGCCATCAGCTCCGGGATCGACGACTTGGGTCCTGTGAAGTGGGACCTCGCCCTGTGTTTGCTGTTCGTCTGGGTCATCTGCTTCTTCTGTATCTGGAAGGGAGTCAAATCTACTGGAAAGGTGGGATTCAGTTTGGATCAAAACTTCCACTTTATCCTAAAATCGGTGATTTTCCCTTTGTGCTGTTATGAATCGCTGCTAACGAACCGCATCAATGTTGACGCAGCGTGCACACATCCAACATTTGCTATGGACAATTGGGTAACTTGATGCTAATAAAGGATAAGCTGTTAGCACGCCTCGCATTTAAAACGATTCCTTAATCTCGTGTCTTTATTCCAAACTTTCCAGACCTTTTAAAAACTGAAATTAGAGCTACGTTTTATTTCTTTTGGCAGCTGATTGCAGGATGTAGAACATAAAACACGGTGCTATGGCCAGAAGCAGCTGAATCGATGTCAGACTGTAGTGTTTATACTCTCAGCACTCCTTATTGATTTGTCTGGCCTGGCTTATGGTCTGTCCGCTCCAAGTCAGACATCTGGTACGTTAGTGGCTCATACGAGGCCCACGTGTGGTGACAACTGGCCCGGTTTAAGGCGGCCTGTTCTGGGTTCCCATCACGGGGCGGCGGCGTCTGGCTGACTGCCCTCACTGAGGTTGTTATTGTGATCCCTCAGGTGGTCTACATCACGGCCACGTTTCCCTTCGTCATGCTCATCGTGCTGCTGATCCGCGGCGTGACGCTGCCGGGAGCCAGTCAGGGAATCAAGTTCTACCTGTACCCTGACCTTGACCGCCTGAAGGACCCAGAGGTAAGTGCCCCACTGCTGCAGCTGGCTCAGGCGTTAACGGGGGACAAGCTGTCGGTCGCGTCCAACGGTGACGTGGCAGCGGCGCCCAAAGCGTAACAAAGGTTCACCGATAGCGAAGCAGTCAGAGAAACTAAACGTGTCGGTCCACAAACCACCAATAAAACACACACACACACACACACACACACACACAGACTCTGACAACAAAGCAGGAATTCCTAAACGGGGTCTGGTCGAGCCGTCGGCCTTCTCCCGACCTGCATCCGACCCCACACACAGACCAAGAGCAGCAGAATTAAGTCAGACCGAGGTCGTTTAAAGAAGCAGGACGGTTTCCTGTGTCGACACTTTCACATCCGCGGTCGGCTGTCTCCGTACCTGGGACTGAAAGTGCATGGGCGGGCCTCAGCCTTGTTGTCTCCACTCTGTCCTGTCCCTCGCTAGGTGTGGATTGACGCAGGCACCCAGATCTTCTTCTCCTACGCCATCTGTCTGGGCGCCATGACGTCCTTGGGGAGCTACAACAAGTACAAATACAACTGCTACAGGTGAGGCAGCAGCTTCGGTGATGGGGTGCGCGGTAGGGTCCAGAGGGAAGTGTGTCTTCATTAACAAATCCTCCTCATGACATATGTGTGACATAGGGACTGTATGCTGCTGGGAATCCTCAACAGTGGTACCAGTTTTGTGTCTGGCTTCGCAATATTTTCCGTCCTGGGCTTCATGGCACAAGAGCAAGGGGTGGACATTGCTGATGTGGCAGAGTCAGGTACGAGGGTCCTGCAAAGGCAGCAGCGGTGGTGGGCGCTGCTGCCCGCTCAAGCGAAACAACCGACAAACAGCAACGAAACCCCAAAAAAGGTCTTTGCCAATGCGTTTATCACGGGAACCAGTCAAACAATCACAAAAAGAGACTCCCCCAGTTACAAACGTCGGCATCAAATTCTGGCAGTTCCACGAGACGTCGCTCAGACGCCGAGTTTGGGTCAGAACGGTTCTGGATGGTCTGAGGTGGACCTGCTGGTTTATGTTGGTCTTTCTGCTGCTTTCCTACCTATGTGAGACAGATGTGCTGGTCATCGCTGTGTTCTCAAGCTTTGTGTGTCCTGTTCAGTAGCTTGCCCTCTGTGCCAGGTGGCTCTGGAACATCTGTAATTGGACAGTTGGACCTGGCTACCAGAGATGACAGATGTTGATGTCTGCTCTTGTCCTTTTGAATGAGAAGCTAAACATCCAGTTTCCTTGACTGATCGGTCACCTCCAATATTCTGTCCAGGACAGACGGGTCACAGTTCCGTCCACACAGGATCCAGTTAAGCCCGAGGCTGTAGACAAGTGTTTGCCTTTGTTTAGCTAGTCCAGGTCACGGGGGGGGGGGGGGGGGGGACATGCTGTGCTCTCCAACAGACGCTACATGTCTTTTCCACCTTCTGAAAATTGAAATCTCATTGTTTAAATCTTTATTTTATCACAAGGCTAACGGATCTGAACGCTTCTGGGTCAGTCTGTTCTGTAAAGAGGCTTGAAAGTTGCTTCACAATGATCCCGGCAGCTGTATCACCAGGCTTTGTGTGTCGCTGTCCCCAGATAATTCAGAGATAAAGCCCTGAGCAGCTCCATGTTGTGTCAAATCTGGAATATTCTAGAGCTGCAGGACTACAATCAGAAGGTGGTGCGTTGAACTGGGGCGACATGCTGCTCTGTTACAATGAAAGCTACGTTTCCAGCTGCAAATCTCAGAATAGAATCTGGTAGGAAGGAGAATCACGTGTGTTGTGCTGCTCTTTAACGTCCTGACAGCAGAGACGACGATAAAGCTGGAGACAATGAACAAACTGTTCTTTATCAGTGTGGAGGGGTTGAGATTAACTTCAGTTTGGCTTTATTCCTCCTTGTGTTACTCTCCAGGATGTCTCTGCCCCCCCCCCTCCCCCCCCCCCCCCCCCCAGGCAGTAACAAAACCACAAAATGGCGTGTTAATGTTCATGGCTGTTTTGAGGAAGTTCTACAGGAAGGTTTTTTTCCTTGAGTCAACTTAGTGTTTGGTTGGATGCGTTGTTGTTGTTCAAGAGAAAAACCAAACTGCAGCTTTGCGTCACGTCTTCGGCTGCTTTGGTCGATCTGTTTTTCTGGACTTCCTGTTTTACAGCTGAAGTCAGTGTCGCCCTAGAACGGCTGAGAAACGGGCTTGTGTTGTGAAAACAAGCCGGAAATGCAGCATCTCCCTCTGGCTCCAGCGCTCGATTGGCTCCATATTAAAGCTTTTCTGTTTGAAAGATCTGGATCTGGATCCAGGATCAGCTGATCTGCATCTGCCGGTGCTCTTACAGCGCACTCTGCTAGTGTCCTCCCTCCCTGGGCTCCTGTGATTTGTTGTCCGTTTCCCTGTTTCACGCTGTTTCGGATGGAACCTAATTGTGGCAAACGTGTTCCTGTTAGTTTGTTGCTTGTTTGTACAGGAAGTGGCAGGTAAGGAAGGACGCTTGACTGAACACAACTTTGCTGTGTAGCTTTGTCTCTGTGCTCTACTGGGATGCAGATCCGATAAGATTATCCTGATACTAACGTTGCCCCCCCTCCCTCTCTGCTTACCCCCTTACCCCCCACCCCCCCTCCTCTGCAGGTCCAGGCCTGGCCTTCATCGCTTACCCCAAGGCTGTAAGCATGATGCCCTTCCCAACGGTCTGGGCAGTTCTCTTCTTCGTCATGCTGCTGCTGCTCGGCCTCGACAGTCAGGTACCGTTTTCAGTCGCTCGGCGTCGGCGTTCGTTGCCACATCGGGGCCGATCGTTGCCACATTAGCATCAATATTCCACGTCTGCTTCCCTTCAGTTTGTGGAGGTGGAAGGACAAATCACATCATTGGTGGATCTGTATCCATCCTTCCTAAGGAAGGGTTACCGCAGAGAGGTTTTCATCGCTATCATCTGCTGCATCAGCTACCTGATTGGACTCGCCATGGTTACCAAGGTAATGGAACTATAAAAGGTGACGAGAAAAGGCAGAACACAGGCAGACGGGCGCAGGCCGACGCAGATGGCTTCACTACTCTGCTGCTGGATGAGAGGCCTGACACACGCAGCATGTTCCCGACTGTACGTGGTGGCCGGTGGCCTCGTTCAGGCTGTAAATCAGGAACAGCATTCAGACGTTATTAGCTTCAGTCCCAGAGGAGGCGACTCAGGGCAATGTTCTTTGTGCTGCCAGGCCCAGGGGCCCCCCAGGATTATGAGATTCACTAGACTTTTTGGACCCCGCTCTCTTCCGCTCCTATTTCTGTCTCTGCTGTGGTTTCCCCTCCCTGTTGCTCATTATGTCTTATTTATGTTTCCATGTTCTCTTGTTCTCCTCTGGCCCTTCACTCATCTGTTTTTAGGCAGGAACCTAAAAAGCCTCTTGACTCCTTCACTCACTCTGCGCCCCTTTATTGTTTCCTCCATGTCTACATCCCAGTTTTAGCTCAAACGTTGGTTCATCCGTAGAAACGGAGAAAGAAAGCGAAACATCCCGCCCGTAGACTCGTTAATATTTAGCCATCCTCATGTCTGGGGCTCCAGAAATGCCCGATAAGCCTCACTAAGGTGTAGAGTACGTGTGTGTCTTCATGCTGGATGTAAACGTCTGTGACCAGAGGCTGATGGCTGTGTTTGCTCTCTGCAGGGTGGCATGTACATTTTCCAGCTGTTCGATTACTATGCAGCCAGCGGTGTGTGCCTTCTGTGGGTGGCATTCTTTGAATGTATAGCTGTTGCCTGGGTTTATGGTGAGTGCTGTTAATGTCTTCATCTATCCTAGAAATACAAGAAAAAGCTGTTCCAGGGTCGTTCCTGGGCATTTGGACTGTTGGCTGCTCCATTTTGTAACGGCTTTAATGTTGCCTTCACTGACTCTGAATGTATTTGAATGTGTTTCCAGGCGTTGATAATTTCTACGATGCTTTAGAAGACATGTTGGGCTACAGACCAAATCCTTGGATGAAATGGAGCTGGACTGTTATCACTCCTCTGCTGTGTGTGGTGAGAACCTTGTTGTTTTCGGGGCCCGTGTGAAGAATTTTCACGAGTTGTCCCAGGACGACTCTCAGGAATGTGGCCCATTGAGTGAGGAGGCGTAGTTAGAGAATTGTAAATCCTTCAGATGATGAATGTTTAAAAGCACTTGTCGTGTGCAGCGTGTTCCCGCGTCACGTTGACACTCCTCTTCCTGTCCAGGGCTGCTTCGTCTTCTCTTTGGTCAAATACAAGCCTCTGACCTACAACAAGGTCTACGAGTATCCCGACTGGGCCATTGCCCTCGGCTGGACTCTGGCCTTGGCCTCCATGATCTGCATCCCCATGGTGGTCGTCATCAAGATCATCCAGTCCGACGGGCCACTTATCGAGGTGGGTGGACTGACGGTCCCAGCGGTCTGTCAACACATCTTGATGCCGCTCCTGAAGCATTTTCCTGCCTGCTCTCCACAGAGGATCAAGGCGGTGGCCGCTCCAGTCCGTGGTGGCGCCAGTTCACGTCCCAAAGAGCTCACCTTCCCACTGGACCCCAATGGGAACAGTGGCGGGCTGAAGGCGCCAACCCACATCATTGTAGAAACCATGATGTAAAGGAACAAGGTGGAGGCTCTCCATGAGACGGCTCTCCTTTCCTCCTGCTCCTCCTGCTCCTCCTCTAAAATGCTTCTAAGGCTAATTAGCTTTCTGTTTGTCTGTCTGTCTGTTGGACTGAAAAGGGTTTAAGGACAACGAATCCTGGTTCAAATCTTTTAGAGACACTTGGTGATTTTCTCGAGGGTAACAATCATGATTTTTTTTTTTTTTTTTTTCACAACTTCCCCCCTTTGAATCACAAATTTTGCTTAATGCAATTAAACGGGTCAAAATTCTTATTCCGTGATCATGTGATCCAAACGCACCACAACCTCATTCTTACCAAAATAAGGCAAAAATCCCAACGCTCTCCTTAGTCTGTCAAAGCAGCCGGTTGTGTCTTCGGCCGCCGTTGTCCGACGGCGCCGAGGCTCCTGTAGAGCATCTGAAGGATTTGAAGGAAGGAGGTTGGACCCTTGCGTGTGTAGTTTGTGGTGTGTTGTACAGTAGTAGCTCATCAGCCTGTATCTATCTCTATTTATCCTCCTGTCCTAGAACAGTTGACAGTACTGTAGTGACTGCAATAGGCAACCTTGGCCTCTGTTGGGTTGAGTTTATTTTACGAGGACGTTACTGTGCTTTGGCCATCTGTTAATGTTCATTTTTCAACTTTAAGGTGATAATGCTATAAGTATTTACTGTTGATGATTATTGCTGTAATTTTAATCTGAATAAGAAACACTGCAGATTGCTGGTGGCAGCCATCCCAGTCTCCTTCCCGACTGTGAATCCTCTCCAGCATCAGACGGCCGGCGGTTCAGTCTCAGTCCAAACAAACCCTGCAGCTTGGTTTTCCCCTCCCGCATGTTTGGTTATTCTTCAAGGCTTTTACATATTTTGCAAGAGCAGAGAAGCTTGTTCTGCTTTTGGAAGTTCTCGGCACATCATCCGGTCAGGAATTTTGAGTGGTTCTGAGAAACAGCTGACCCAAGCCGTTAGAACCCAGCAGAACAGGGTGTAAGGCTCAAACAACTCTGAGAAACGGCGTGCACAGCGCGTGCGTGTGCATCCTGTGCATCAGTGGGCGGAGCCTATGAGCAGTTCTGAAGAACTGAGCTCGGCTTCGGTGGTACCACGAACCAGCCATTTCTGTATCTGTGTTTGAGGGTTTGGGTCAGATGGACACAGCTTCTGCGGTGGCTCCATCTGCGAGCGCAGATAATGGAGGCGCAGGAAACCACGTGTGACTGTTGCTTCATCCGCTCGTGGGGTTTTTCCACCGATGCCTCCTCTGAAAAAAAACACCCCTCGTGCTTCTGTGCTGCAGCAACAGGAAATTCGACATGAAGCCGCATTTCAAACAGAACAAAAGTGAAACCAGAGTGTTGACATTTGAGAGGAGCGGCGCTGAGAGACGCCAGTGTCCCGTGGCTCTGTTGCAACTCTGCCGAGATGAGTTCAGAACACGTCAGTCATGTGACGCAGGCAGGCACCACCTGATCGGACCATCCCGGGACCACCGACGCCAGCTGGGCCCGAACCCTTCAGTCGGAGGGTGACCCAGCAGGGAGGCCCGTCTGAGGCAGAGATGGAGGGGGAGGAATCTAAAGGTTGCTCCTGGCAGTCGGAGCGAGGGGGACCGAGGCCCTTTCACTTCCTCCTTAAAGTAGAAACTCCAGAAAGGCCAGTTGCTCCTCCAGCAGCAGCCAAACCAGCCCCCCCCCCCCCCACCCGAGAGCAGATCCCCCCCAGTTCATGCAGCAGCTGTCAGAACCCGGACGTGACGCGGCCCACTCATGGCAGCGCCAGAAGCTTTTGCACAGAACCGGGTCTCCGTTCTGGAGGACGTTTGCACTGCTAGTTAAAAATGCACTGAAGCCTTTTAAATGCACAGACAAGTTGGTGTTCGAGACCTTTGCAGCTGAAGTTGGAGACGTGAAGCGAAGCAAACTCTTGTCCACACCTTCTGTTGCCAGATCTTCGTGTGGAGACTTGGACCAGAAACCAGAACCAATCCAGTCACTTCATTTGTTTATGTGGCCTCTGTGTCCTCCTGCCCTCTCAACGTGCTCCCCCAGTCAGGCTCACTTCACCTCCCTGGGATCTAAACCAATATCCAGTGTTTTCTCTTTAAATGTTGCATTTGAAAACCAATCTGCAGGTTTTTCCTCCCGATGCTGCAGGATGTAAAGGTTCTGCTGTTGAGATTATGACCTTCACTTTCAAGGTTCTTTGATTGTATCCAGACTTGTCTCCTGTTTTTGATCATCTGTCACACATCTGCCTTTTTATATTTTACGTTTTTGAGTCATGTAGTCATTTCCTTTGTTATAAAACACTTCTTCCATCCTCCGGGTTTATCGTGTACATACATGCATGCTTTTATCGGGATTTTCCTGCTTGAGCCGTTTATGCAGAAATGCTTTGAGGGTGGTCTTCAAACTGCACAAAAGTTCACTCCAAGCTGAAATGACCAGAGGTCAAAGGTCAACGAAGCCTCAAAGGCCGCGTGAGGTCACAGCAGAAACTCAGCCCGCACTAATGCCAGATTCTTTTGTGCAATAATCTGTAGGGTAATCTAGGTTCTGGGCATTTTTCCCCTCCCAGTAACTAAAAATGAGCTTCAAGTCAATCAGCTGTAGATTCAATCAGAAGGAAATCGGAATATTTGGGCTTCAGTTGCATTAAAAACCTTCCCAAATGTTCAAATCACCCAGAGAATCCTCTTATTCTGGTGATCTGTCGAGCCGCCTGGACCTTCAGAACATCAGTGTTCGGGCCTGTGAGGCTCCTTTCCTTCGTTTCTTCAACGGGAGCTTTTCTTTGGAATCTCCTGCAGCTTCTGCATTTCCCTCATTTTTCCCAAACTTGTGTTTTCCTTCCTGAACTGACCTTGAAGCCCTCTGGGAGCTGGAGCTCCCCCCTCAGACGCGACGCTGCCTCTGTCCTCCCTGCTTTCGTCTGTAAACCAGCCCGTCTCAGAATGTTTGAGGGTTTGTTTTTTTTTTAGTTTTTTTTTTTTTTCAATTCTTGCCGTGGGGTAAAAACGTTTTTAACAAAGTAATTTGAAAGCTTTTATTTTTTACTTGTATGGCCAACCTGTAAAGTAGGAAACGTGTTTAAACAAGTTTTACAAAAACGTAAGACTTTTTTTTTATTTGGTAATAAAAAAAAGCACAAAACAATATAAAGTGTGTTTGTGTGGTGACTGAATAGTTCTGGTCCAAAATAACGGCACGCTTTAATTAGATGCTACAAATTAGTCTCGAGTAGTTTCAGAGCTTCTGGAACTTTAAAACAAAGTTCTGGAGTTGAATCAAACACTGAAAATAATAAGGCAGATTACTTGTAAATAAATGTCTTTAATCTAGTTATTCCGGGTTATAATCTAGTTGTTCTGGGTTGTAATGTAGTTATTCTGGGTTATCTAGTTATTTTGGGTTGTGACGCAGTTATTCTGGGTTGTTATCTAGTTATTCTGGGTTGTTATCTAGTTATTCTGGGTTGTTATCTAGTTATTTTGGGTTGTGACTCAGTTATTTTGGGTTGTGACTCAGTTATTCTGGGTTATAACCTAGTTATTCTGGGTTGTTATCTAGTTTTTCTGGGTAATTATCTAGTTATTCTGGGTTGTGACATAGTTATTCCGGGTTGTTATCTCGTTTTTCTGGGTAATTATCTAGTTATTCTGAGTTGTTAGCTAGTTATTCTGGGTTATAACCTAGTTATTCTGGGTTGTTATTTAGTTATTCTGGGTTATAACCTAGTTATTATGGGTTGTTTAGTTATTCTGGGTTATAACCTAGTTATTCTGGGTTGTTATCTAGTTATTAGCGTTGATCTCACTTCTTGTGAATGAATGAAGGAATGAATGAATGAAATGTAATAAAATTCAGTCCCAGCTTGTTTTCCAGTTTAGTTCCAGTTAAGTTTCTCATCTCTAAATCTCCTTCACAAGATAAACTGATAATAATAATAAACTGACTGACTCGGAGGGAAAAGTTTTGTTTTGAACAAACACAAATGTGTTGCCGAGCAACGGCCTCAGTGAGAACATTGAAAGAACTGGAGGAGTTGTGAAATTCATCCGGTTTGTCATCCGTTCAAATCTCACAACAGCCTTGATGCCAAAGGAATTGTGGGTAACCTGCAGCACGAGTGCACGTGCACGTGCTCGTGAGGCCTCTGGTAGCGTCTGAGCGGGACATGAGCAGCCCAGCAAAGCTGCTGGGAAAAGCTCCCGTTTCCAGGATATCTGGGCCGGAGCAGCGACCCGAAGCAGTGGGTCAGGTTCTCCGAGGAGAAAATACTCTCCAACTTCCTGTTGTGGATCAGTTCTGGCTCTTCGCTCTCTTGGCTCGGACCTTCCAGATATCAAAAGATGCGTTTAGGAGGATTCCTCTTTAGAAGCGGGCTCCAGCTGCTCCAGCAGTTGGTTCCAAAAACCAGATTTTCCAGGGTGAAATGACGGAGCTGTATGGGAACCACTGGCTCTGCTTTCCCATGTGCTCATAAATCTGTGTGTGTGTGTGTGTGTGTGTGTGTGTGTTTGGGCGGTTATGTAAGAGCTGACTTGGGGGAATTATTAAGTCAGTAAAAACAGAATGTACAGTTTTGTCTTCACACAGCATAAACCACAGTATGTAGCAGACACACACCCATCTATCTTCTATCTTTGTGAGGACTTCCATCTACATAACGCATTACCCAACCCCGACCCTGACCCCGACCCTAACCAACACAAGTGACCCCCAACCCCGACCCTAACCCTAACCAACACAAGTGACCCCCGACCCTAACCCTAACCAACACAAGTGACCCCCAACCCCGACCCTAACCCTAACCAACACAAGTGACCCCCGACCCTAACCCTAACCAACACAAGTGACCCCCACCCCGACCCTAACCCTAACCAACACAAGTGACCCCCGACCCTGACCCTAACCAACACAAGTGACCCCCAACCCCGACCCTAACCCTAACCAACACAAGTGACCCCCGACCCTGACCCTAACCAACACAAGTGACCCCCAACCCCGACCCTAACCCTAACCAACACAAGTGACCCCCGACCCCGACCCTGACCCTAACCAACACAAGTGACCCCCAACCCCGACCCTAACCCTAACCAACACACAAGTGACCCCCGACCCTGACCCTAACCAACACAAGTGACCCCCACCCCGACCCTAACCCTAACCAACACAAGTGACCCCCGACCCTGACCCCGATCTAAAGCTAGCTCTAAAATGTCCTCACTTTGCTTGTAGAATGTCTTCATTTTACTCAATATATTGACACACACACACACACACACACACACACACACACACACACACACACACACACACACACACTCACAGAAAACGCGTAGCCACATTTCTCAAACCCAGACAGTCAACGTAAAATTAGATTTTTATTCCTCTTTGTTCTTGTTTTTCATGTTCTAGAAAATAAAAAAGGACAACAAACAAAATTATAGATTTTCTTTTGATCTTTTATACTTGCTCTCAGGTTTCAGAAGAGTACTGTTGTCATAGAAAAATACTATATTACATAGAACTTTACACCATTTGGAAAAACAAAGTACACAACATGGATGCATACGGTATCAACAACCCAATCCGGAGGAGCCGACGCCTCCTCCCAACAGGATCAAAGGTTCCCGGAGGGTCGATGGCGGATCGGAGGGACTCTGGTTCTGGTTCTGGTTCTGGTTCTGTGTGGTCTGGTTCTGCCTCCACACTGGTGTTTATGTCGTCACTGGTGGCCTCGCGGTCAGCTTGTAACACCCGTGGACAGGAACACGGATCTGGACGCGTTTTCGGCTCAGTTGTTTCTTGTTTTTGCCAAAGTGACAAACTCAAAATTTCACAAATAAAACAAAGCGAATCGTTAAATGGAGTCCCGCCGGCTCTCTGAGCGGTTGTTGGTGCGGCGCCGACGGGCGGCACGTGCACACGCTCCCCTGCAGCTGAGCGCCGTTACATCATCACAGCGGGACCGTGCAAATGTCACGTTACGTAAGAAGCGGCGGCGCCGCCGCCTCGCCGCTCCCCTGGTTCTGTCTCCGCTCCTTGTTTGGGATTTTGGGCGCGTTGTGACGTTCAGGGACACATTTGAAGAAGCCCCAACAAACGTCCGGCGCCACAAACTCGCCTCTTCCTGATTGGGAGCTGAACTCAAAGACCTTTCCTAATCATCTGGCGTCCACTTCCGGATTGGGCTTTAAATTGACCTTTGACCCAGAACTGCATAGGGATAATAGAGGAACACACATACCTATACATACAGTACGTACATAGAACCCAACAGAACAGTTTTGGAAGGCTTCGTATCTTTTTTGCTTTTACAAAAGTCTTTTCTTCTTTTGGCCACTCGACATGACGTTAAAAAACACGCAGGAGTTTGTCGTATATGAAAATACTTACAGTGTGTGGCGCTCAACAGTGTGTGGCGCTCAACAGTGTGTGGCGCTCAACAGTGTGTGGCGCCCAACAGTGTGTGGCGCTCAACAGTGTGTGTGCTTTCTCTTTTGGGCTCGTGGGACTTTTGAAATGTTGGAGAAAAAAGCTGGAGCTGCTTCTGGAAAACAATTCACGGGGGTTTTCTGTCTCATCAGGATTTCATGAGCGTGACCAGCGTCTCTGTACAGTGAAATGTACACTGCCTGGATCTGTTTCTGTGTGTCCGCCCCACACACACACGCACACACACACGCACGCACACACACACCCACACTCACACACCCACACACACACGCACACACACACACACACACACTCAGGTGCTCTGAAACGGGGGCAGCTCTGCTGGATTACGTAACAGCGCGGAGCACTGAGGCTGATTGTTCCTGTCTGACCATTTTACCTCAGCAGGTGTCACGTGACAGGAGCTTTTTTTCCGATCCCGTCCTTCGCACACATGTTTATTCTGGACCGGCGCCACATTTTTATCTGTTCACAGTGACTTTTTTGTATGTGGGAACCGTAAATGTGCGTCTGCCAGGAGAGGGACGGTACCGATGGGTTCTGTCAGACTCACGTTTCCACATGAGGAGCAGAACCAACCACGTGAGCGGTGACGCTCGGTAACGTTTCCTTTTCAGCCCTGGAAAGGTCCAGATGTTTGGGAATAGTTTCTCCAGATGACCAGTTTGAGGCTCATCTCCACTCTCCTGCCCAGAGTTCTGTTGAGTTCTGAACCCTGGACCTCCGCTGCCACAACAGGCTCACACAGCTCTAACCTAGTGGTCTTTTGATCATGAAGAAACGTCCTTCCTTCCAGCTCGAAGTGTAGCTTTGATGGTTCCTCCGAGGCTCAGGCTGAAATTCTGACGTTTCCACTGTGCACATTTAACATCTGGAGCCGTTAATGTGCTGATCTGAGATGAAGCTTATTCCTGCAATAATCAGATCTTTGGTTGGAAAGAAGAATTTCTCATCAAAGACTCTGAAGATGCCGACGTGGGAGGTTCAGCACCTTCAGGAAAAAGCTGGAAACCTGATAAAGTCCAACCTTAGTTATCAGAAAAGTTATTTGTTTTGAGAACCGTTTCCTCGACCAGGCACAAAGAACATGTGGGTGAAGGTCAGAGGTCAGAGAGGACAGAGTCTCCAGTCTCTTCTAGACAAGCAGAACGTTCACATTTAGCATTTAAGTTAATATATTTTTAGATCTCCCTCCGTTAAGAGGATCTCTAAAACTTTAGGCCAGTTCTCACATCCATCAAGTGGTCGTCCACCCTCATGAGTTTAGTGGTCTGATCTTTTCTGTGGCAGCAGAGAGGAAAAGGCAGGAGTGTGTGAAGAGAAGATGTTTAACATCTGCTTTCATTTAGCCTGTAAACAGTGTGTGTGTGTGTGTGTGTGTGTTGTGTGTGTGTGTGTGTGGTGTGTGTGTGTGTGGGTGTGTGTGTGAGTGTGTGTGTGTGTGTGTTGTGTGTGTGTGTGTGTGTGTGTGTGTGTGTGTGTGTGTGTGTGTGTGGGCGTGTGGGCGTGCTCTGGGCCAGGTGCACTCACTCAGCAGCTGTTAGGCTCGTGCGCCTGCGTGTGTGCACGTTACAGGTCTAGTGGATGATCCAGCGTGTTGTTGTTGTCCTCCAGGTCCTCGGAGGCCAGCGGGTTGCGACTGATGACCAGCTCCAGCCTGTCTCCAGCCTCTGTGATCAGCGGTACCGCCAGGCAGCAGTCGAAGTCCCTCGTCCTGACGTGGTTCACCTGGACAGGGAGGTGGGGTAGAGCCAGGTGAAGGTCTTTGGGAGTTCTGACCCACATGAGCCTGCAATGACAGCTAATGTGGCACCGTTACGAACACCAAGGTGGCGCTGACGAGAGGACGCCACCCTTATCTGGGCTCAGGCCTGGAGCTGCTCGGAGGTCGGCGCCGCTCCTCCTACCTGCAGAATCCTGTCGAAGGGCTTCAGCCCGGCCCGGTCCGCGGGCCCGTCGGGTCGGATCATGTTGACATAAACGCCTTTTTCCAAGAAGCCGTCGGACACGCTGAACCCGAAATCGTCGATCTCGGGGTCCTTTATCACAGTCACCTGCAGGCCAGACCACAGGGAGGTGAGGAGGCTTCAGCGTCAGGACCAGCTCCTGGACCTGGACCTGGACCTGGACCCCTGGACTGACCTTGTGTAACTCCAGAGGCGTCGGGGACACGATGCCCTGCATCTCCTCTTTAATGCGACGGGACTCCCAGGTCCTCTCCGACACCCTCAGCGAGGCCTTGGCCTTGGGGTCGTGCGGCAGGACGGGGGACTGGTTGTCTGGGTGGAGGTGTGCTCCTTGATGAAGGTGGCTCTCGTGGTTGAAGTGGAGCTCCTGGTGCAGGTCTACGCAGGATGGAGGATGCACGGAACCGGCATGAACAGGAGCCCTCAGGCCTTCATGCTGAACGATTCGTGACTCAAGTACCTTCAGCATCTTCGAGGAGGTGAGCTTCTTCATTCAGATGGGCTCCCTGGGCCAGATGTGGAGGCTGGTGGAGCAGGTTTCCTTGGTTCAGGAGGGAGTTTCTCCGCAATGGACTCATTCTGCTGTGACTCAGAATGGGCTCAGGGGGAGGCTTAGGGACACCATCCACACCCAGACTGATGGCGGTTCCTGTCATGATGGACGCCTGAAGGCAGAAAGAGAGACGGCAGAGAGGACGCTGGTGCTGTGACACCTGCAGACGTGGACAAAGGTCCAGGATGAAGGCTGAACACCTGAGCTGACCTCTATTTCTCTGAGCAGCTCCGACTGGCCGCAGGTCTCCAGGTCCTCCAGAGCCTGGCACCAAAAACTGTCCTCAGGGTCCAGCAGAATACCATCTGCTTGGTGGCCAAGGAACCTTTGGCAGAAGAAGTCAAACTGAAGTCAGTGAAATCAGCCGGTTCTGCACCCCAACGGGCCCTAAAGGTCCAGGTGGCCCTAAAGGTCCAGGTGGCCCCTTGTCCCGTCACCCTGCTGTAATCAAGAGTCACTGTAACGTTCATCAGAACTGGAGCATCCAGAGGGAAGGTGAACCCGACCCGCCCAGTGGTTCTGCTTCAGCCTAACATGACTAATATTTTCCCGGCTGAATGTTCTTTACTGACAAGATTAATTCACGTTCACTCTGTTAATCCGTGTTCCCCCCCCCCCCCCCCCCCCCCCCCCCCCCCCCCCCCCCCCCCACTCCCTCCACCCCCAGCAGCCGTTAGTGTTACATAAGCTGGTGGAATGTTGCCACCTCACAAGGTCAAAGCTCCTGACTCACTGTCGCCCCCGAGACACCAACACTGCTTCACTGCTTCACTGGTTTCACTGGTTCACTGGTTAACTGGCTTCACTGGTTTCACTGGTTAACTGGTTCACTGGTTAACTGTTCACTGGTTTCACTGGCTTCACTGGTTCACTGGTTTCACTGGTTCACTGGTTTCACTGGTTAACTGGTTTCACTGGTTCACTGGTTAACTGGTTTACTGGCTTCACTGGTTAACTGGTTAACTGGTTCACTGGTTTCACTGGTTCACTGGCTTCACTGGTTAACTGGTTCACTGGTTTCACTGGTTCACTGGCTTCACTGGTTAACTGGCTTCACTGGCTTCACTGGTTTCACCACGCTGTCGTTGACCTCCTCACCGTCACTGGACGTGTATCAGCAGTGACTATTTAAACTGGGAGTGTTGGGATGTTGGGAGTGGAACCAGTGGATGCAGGTGGAAGGGTTATCAAAGGGGGGAGTACCCTGGCGGCCTGTCCCAGTCATCCTCACTGAAGCCTCCGTCACTGAAGGGGTAGTTCTTCTGACGGCCAGGAGGGGGCGTGGTGCTGTGCGGCTGCTTGGCGCTGCGCCACTCGTGGGGGTGGAGGGCGATGCCGGCCGCCTGGTGGCTGTAGGTGCCTGCGGGAGAAACATGCTGTGAGCCCCAGACCGTGCACACCTGTGCACGGTCTGGGGCTCAGCCACCCTCTGAAGGCCGACCCTGGCTGCCGTAGCCGGCGTCCAAGCCCGAGCCGTCCCACGAGTCCATGGCGGAGTCGACGCTGGGGATGGTGGTGGCGTAGAGCTCGGAGAGCTTGTTGGTCTGCTGGCTGTCCGTCAGCTCGTCCTCCTCCGTGTCGCTCAGCTCGTTCTCCGTCGTGTCCTCCGCTTCTGCCGCTTTCTTGTCCTCCAAATCTGGAGGAGACAAAGCTGGGGTCAACCAAACAGGAAGTGGCGCTCCGTCCTCCCCGGCGCCACGTTCCCAGCTTACTGTCCAGCTGCTTCTTGATCTTGAGCGTGACGGTTTCTCCGGCCATCTGCAGCAGGTGGATGGCTTCGCTCAGGGGCTTCCCCTTCAGGCTGACGCTGTTGATGGCCAGGATGCGATCGCCCACGTGGATAGCCCCTGTCCTGCACACACACACACACACACACACACACACACACACACGCACGCACGCACGCACGCACGCGCGCGCGCGCGCGCACGCACGCACGCGCACGCACACACACACACACACACACACACACACACACACACACACACACACACACACACACACACGCGACTGTTGTCATATGATGCTGACACCGTCACCCTGCAAACAAACAGGAAGCACTTTAAAGCTTCTGAATGTGTCACTAAACACACACGCAAACTCCTGGGTTTTGCCACAGAAGTGGGGACCTTTTATTTTGTTTTATTTATCTCCCAAGGGCCAGAAAAAGCTTTAGTGAATAATGTTCTTATCATGTAATTCAGAGTGATGATAGAAAAAACACAGTAATAATAATAATAATAGCAGTAATTGCGATCATTCTAATCATGGTAAGACACAACTTTGGCTGGGTGAATAATCACGTTACAGGGTCAGATAAATCCGCCTGCATCAGCAGACATGGACCGACAAGGCTTCCTGTTCGTGCTTGGTTATAACAACACGCCGTCACGCACCGTTTGCCCTGGCACCTAAAGAGAGATTATTTCCCAGGACTGTGTGATTCCCGCATCTGAGTCACAATAAAACAGAGATATAAAGAAAATATTGTGGGTGTGTGAAGGTTTTCCACTAGCACGCCGCTGTGAAGGTGCTAGCTTCCCGCAGGAGTTGGGCCCAGTTCGATTCTGGGCTGTATTTAGTTCTGACAGGAGAGTTTGAGGCAGCAGATTTGATGGGATCTTTGGTCCTTTATTTTGAAGGGCAACATTAGATCGATCACATCCTTTGAGATTGTTAAGGACATTTGGTTGATGTGATTGTTCCTGTTCTGATAAAAAAGTCTCCTTGAGTGTCGGAGGCTGGAGCCGTCAGACAGATTGGATTTTGAGGGTTGAACTTCCCTCCTGACGGGTCACCTGAGAGGAGGGAGTCCGGTTACGGACGTGGAGCGTCACCATAACTGAGACAGGCTTCACACCCAGGAATAATAATTAACAGCAGATTGTATCGATTTACTGTAGGGTGAGAGCACGATTAAATCACTGGAGTTCTGTGTGTGTGTGTGTGTGTGTGTGGGGGGGGGGTTACCTCTCAGCCAGACCTCTCTTCGTCAGGCCTGATATAGTGATGGGGTCAAAAGGCTCCTCGGTGCCTGAGATGGTGATACCCAGAGGGCCTCCGTACCGCTTCAGCTCCACAGTGTAGATGATGCTGCCTGACGTCTCCTGCTCATCTGGCACACACACACACACACACACACACACACATAAAATGACTAAACTAGGTCAAAACTCCTGACAGACAAGACTGTTGAAGAAGACACAGTTTCCATGGCAACAGGGAGAAGATACTGCCAAATCATCATGTATCATCATCATGTAGCATGAACACATAATCTCGACACTGCGCCCCTAACGTGTCTGTGCATGGTGTGTGTGTGTGCTGTGTGTGTGTTTTGTGCATGTGCGTTATGCAGTCACTCAAATTGACACAGCTGTGCCAACAAGAACAGGTAATTCACAAAAGATGGAGGCTTAAATTTGTCATATGTACACGAGGCTGCATGGATATATGTGTGTGTGTGTGTGTGTGTGTGTGTGTGTGTGTGTGTGTGTGTGTGTGTGTGTGTGTATCCCGTATCGATGATAAATGTATTTGATAACAAAAAAGTGTCACTCAATGTGTTTTTGGCTTTTTTAAGCAGCTCAGCATGAATTTGATTCATGCACGACACCGCCATCTGGTGGTCAAATACGGTCACTGCAACATCTGCCGAACCTGAAGCGAGTCCAACCAGAAAAACAGTCTCAACACACCTGAGTTGTCTTCATCCTTGCGTATCTTCAGCTTGACCAGCTCCTCACACTGCTGCAGGATCTGCTCAGCTTCCTCTCGGGAGCAGTTCTCCAGCCTGATGTTATCAATGGCCAACAGTTTATCGCCAGGCTCCAATGTTCCTGTTCTGAAGGACAAAAACAAAGGCGTCACAACCCGAAAGGACATTTTGGAAGGAATGAGGTGAGATAAACATGCATGCACGTCCAGAAATGCGGCTTTTTAACTGCACATTCATTAAGTTTAATTGGCAAAAATGGGAAAAATGAGACCTGTGGGCCATGCTGCCCTTCTTGATATCAGAAATGATGAGGGGTTCTCCTGATTTCTTACTGGCTGTAAAGAGACAAAACCAGCCAGTAAAACAAAAGCCAATCTCTAAAATACCTCAAACAGTCAGATTATTATTGGTGGCGATAGAGAAACACAAAAGATGATTGATGGACGATTTAACAGCGAAACGGCTCAGAATCCAGAAGCAGAAACATTTTCCTGCCAGTTTTAGTGTTCAGTTCAATATTTACAGTGTCTGAACATGTCAGTGCATCAAACATGCTCCAGGCTCAACACTGAGACAGAGTTATTGAGGTATTGAGTTACTGAGAGAGTGATTCTAATATGTGAGACTGTGAAACTGTAGAAATGATGCTAAAAGGGGCTCGTGTCACGCTGGAGGCCGCCACCAGGGGGCGATGTCGACCTGTTGCTTTATGTCCGCTTTTACAAACAGAATTATTTGTTACAAAGTCTCTATTTTACATAATTACTATTAGAAACAATATTCCCCTGTATATCAGCGGACTGCTTGAGACCAACTGGTGGGTACAGTTTAGTCACGGAAGCCCATTTTGAATAAATGTAGCGAAGAAAAAACACTCTTTTCCATGGAGTGGTGGAGCGAAGCCCCTTGGAGGAAGCAGCTCCATTAAGAGATTCCAGAGGCCTTTTATGTCAAACACACAGCAGCTCCGACTGTTCTCTAACGCCCAGTTAATATTTATGGCAAACGCTCGTGCACGCGGCCGGTTTGAAGAGAGGCAGACTCGTGAATGTTTGAGCCTTCGTACCGCTGATGGTGAGGCCCAGTTCCACCCCTCTTTTCTTTGGAAGCTTCACGTGGAACGTTCCGCTGCTGGGCACCACCGACTCTGTGGAACAAACACGTTACAGGCCTGACCTTTTGACCTCAGACACATGGAACAGCGACTTTGCTGCGTCCCTGCAATGCTAACGAAGGCAACGTGCTAACTCTGGCGTGCACGTCCAAACTCAGATCAGTTACAGTTTTGCCCAAAGTGTTTAAAACCAGAGTTTGTTAAAAATAATGATGCATCTTTCTGACGACAACAGGGAAGAAACTGACGGTCACAGGAGTATCTGAGAGCTGGAGTTGCCCCGCCCCCCCCCCCGAGCGCCACCTGGTGGTGGCGTCACAAACCTGCCACGTCAAATTCTATCTCCAGGGTCACTTTGTTGGTCAAGGCGGCGTCACGCAGCAGCTGGTTGGCCTCTTCCAGCGTTCCGTCTTCTGTGGGGATCCCGTTGATCGACAGGAGGCGGTCTCCCACCTGCAACAGGCCACACCTACAACACAGGTTACCATGGTGACGTCACACCACTGTCATGTTCAAGTCAAAGCTACAGAAAGTCTGGAGACGGTGGGGGAACATCGGCATCATTAACGAGTCCTCAGATTTAATGTTGAGCCACCATTAAATCCACGAAGCAACAAAACAGGATGTTTTCTTTCCTCCGAAAAGACCAAAACACGAGTTGCACGACGGTGTCTGAGGCAGCGGCGTGTGAGCCGCGTTGAGGATGCAGTCAGGAAGCTGGAGGAGAACCTTCTGTGTTTCAGCCATCAGGACGATTCATCGATTCCTCCGGCAGAACAGAACAGAAGCTGGCTAATTAGCGTTGTTAGCGTGGGGGCGCTAACAGGAAGGGAGGGAGGCCTGAGGGCACAAACACCCCCCTGTACATGCAGAACATCTTAGTACAACAGTACACACACGCACACACACACCGTTACGTGTGTGTGCTCACCAGTTACGTAAGGTGGAACTCCAGGTCGTGACATTAGAACACACGGTGTTTCAGGAGGTTCTGTTGGCAGCACGTACGCGCTGACGTCCCGTTACGGCGAGTTAAAGCCCCCCGGCCACGCCACACGCTCACCTCTCCGCCGAGCTGTCGGGCTCGATGAAACGGACCAGTGGCGGCGCCGACAGCGTCTCGGTGGCGAATATCCCTCCCTGCAGCTGGACACCAAACCCGTTGAGCGGGTCTCCGGTCAGGACCACCTCACTGGTCTCTACGTGGACCACCTGACCTCCAGGACCCACTGAGCTGGAGGCCAGAGACACTAAACGGGCACAGACGCAGCACAGACGTGTTACGATCCCCACCAGGCAGGAGGGGCGCTCTGGACGGGTCTGGACCCGGGTCGTGACCTGGGGCGGCTGGGGCTTACGGGAGCTTTTGTGGTCCTTCTTCCTCTGTCGTCGCTTGAGCAGCGAGTTCCTGGGGCTCATGGGGCCGGACGGCCGGGGCAGCGTGCTGGAGCTCTGGCTGCTGGGCCCCGACGTGGTGGTGGAGCCGGGGGAGAAGCTGGCCGAGACCAGGGCTGCAGAGAGGGAGGGAGCAGAGCTAGCAGACCTGCAGGAGGGGCGAGCAGGAAGGGGCGGGGCCACGGCGGGAGGCGGCTTACACTTGCAGTAGTCGACGCTGTTGATGGTGTTGTTGTTGGAGGCCGTCCAGGACTTGTTGAGGGTGGAGCTTGTGTTGCAGAGGGAGGAGTTTGGAGGGTAGTAGTTGTTTACACAGGGGTCCCAGGAGTGGGGGTGGTCCGACTTCTGCACCTTCACTGGAACCACACAGAGCCCCGTTTGGTTTATCAGACACATTATCAGACCGGATCAACCGGAACCAGTTACCCACGGCAACGAGAACAGACACACGTTCTCTATATGGGACATCAGGGACTAGGAGTTGTCAGGAGAGCTGGACATGGTCTCCATCTGGTCCTGTCCCCCCCGGACCAGGTCCATCATCTAAGCTTTGGTTCCCCCCACCCACCACCCAGAACATGTGAGGGTGGCCTCAGATTAAGAGCTGAAGATCAGAGATGGAGATCTCCTCCGAGCCTGGCGGAGCAGGACACACACACACACACACACACACACACACACACACACACACACACACACACACACACACTGCAACCTTTCATCAGAGCGCCTATTAATAAAGCCTGACTGCAAGGTCTCCTGCAAGGCCATCAGTGTCCTAATGAGCCATTTTCTCTCTCTCTCTCTCTCTCTCTCACACACACCACACACAC
This sequence comes from Takifugu flavidus, assembly GCF_003711565.1. Lineage (NCBI taxonomy): Eukaryota > Metazoa > Chordata > Actinopteri > Tetraodontiformes > Tetraodontidae > Takifugu > Takifugu flavidus. The sequence goes on from NC_079523.1 coordinate 782,529, forward strand.
ACACACACACTGAACTGACCCTAGCTTCACTTTGTTTTCTCTCGGCCGTGTATTTAAGCACGTTAGCGCCCATCAAACACAGATGAGGAGACGTTTTCCCTGATGTTGACGAATGAAGACGAGCTTTGAAGACGTCCGATGTCTCTGGGACATTAGCTTTGTCCTCGTTAAGGCTGGCTGCTGTCAGGGTGGATCCTGGGACAATCACAGGCTGGAATCTGGTTCCCAATTTGGATCCAGTGGAATTTGGATCCAGTGGAATTTGGATCCAGTGGAATTTGGATCCAGTGGAATTACGTCTTAGCTGGAGGAGAAAGCGTCCTCCAGCTAATGGAAGCGTGCAGGTGGCAGAAAAGGCCCCTGTTATGGGGGTGGGGGGGCTGGATTCAGAGGATCCTGGGTGATCAACGAGGATCCTGGGTGATCAACGAGGATCCTGGGTGATCAAGCACTGCAGCGTCGGCAGGTCTCACCTGTGTCGTGCTGTTTCCCAGTTAGCCTGGTCTGATGGGAGGGCAGCATTTCCAGTTTGACCAGTTCAGTTGTGCTCGCTAACAGCTGCGTCGCCTCCAGGACGGTGCAGTGTTCTGTGGACGTCCCGTCGATGGACAGCAGGTGGTCTCCAGTGTGCAGAGCTCCACATCTGGACACAAATGGAAGACTGAGGTGAGAGGAACTGATCAGAGGTGATCAGCTCTGATCATCTGTGATCACCTCTGATCAGCTCTGATCATCTCTGATCACCTCTGATCACCTCTGATCACCTCTGATCAGAGCTGATCACCTCTGATCAGCCCTGATCATCTCTGATCACCTCTGATCATCTCTGATCATCTCTGATCAGCTCTGATCAGCAGTATTGATCCTTCAGCGGGTACCTGTCCACCACGCTGCCAGCTTTGATCCTGTCGATCACGATGACCGGCTTGTTGCGGTGGTTGGCTGATGTGAGCGTGACGCCCAGCGTTGCCCCCGGCGACTTGGCGATTTCCACCAGCAGCGGACCCGAGGCGTTGGTTACCGTGTCTGAGGGAGGAAAGTTACGAAGGAGGTGTTTGCAGTGCATCATGGGTAAAGCTAGTGCAGGTGTGTGTGTGAGTGTGTGTGTGTGAGTGTGTGTGTGTGAGTGTGTGTGTGAGTGTGTGTGTGTGAGTGTGTGTGTGTGTGTGTGTGTTTTCATACCCATGATTGTGACATCATACTCTATCTGGAACAAAGCTTCCTGACCACACTGGGCCAACACGGCGAGGGCGTTGCCATGGTTACTATTGTGCAGCGGCACGCCGTCAACGCTGAGGAGACGGTCGCCAGGACGCAGCGTTCCCTCCCTGAACACACACACACACACACACACACACACAGAGACTGAGTGAGGTGAAAGGTCAAAGCCCTTTGATCCCCCTCCACTCTCATCGTCATGGGAACCACCAGAGAAAATGATGATTTGTGAATCTTCTGAGAATTTTCACCTTTTCTTGAGCCATGTTGTGTGGTAGACAGGACAGAGAGGTGGACAGGACAGACAGGTGGACAGGACAGACAGGCGGACAGGACAGACAGGCAGACAGGACAGACAGGACAGACAGGTGGACAGGACAGACAGGCGGACAGGACAGACAGGTGGACAGGACAGACAGGTGGACAGGACAGACAGGCAGACAGGTGGACAGGACAGACAGGCGGACAGGACAGACAGGTGGACAGGACAGACAGGTGGACAGGTGGACAGGACAGACAGGACAGACAGGACAGGACAGACAGGACAGACAGGACAGACAGGTGGACAGGACAGACAGGACAGACAGGCGGACAGGACAGACAGGTGGACAGGACAGACAGGACAGACAGGTGGATTAAACTGTCCCCGTGGGCCCCAGTCTGGACCTTCTGCTGGTTCTTTAAGCTGCTGCCGACCCGGCGCCGCTCCGACTCTCCGGAGTTAGAGTAATTCCCAGAGCGGCTCTGAACCAGCTCCTGGGACCGGGGGGATTAGGTTCCCTCCGATCGGCGTGTGGAATAAAGCAGCGTGAACATCTCATTCGTCTCCCTGCGCTGACCCACATTGGGAGGAGGATTTCCTGGGTCCAGGACCCACCGGGAGCCCTGCGGACCTCAGCCCCCCAGAGCCGAGGTTCTATCAGGACCGCATCTACAACCCAAACAGGGGTTCCCTCCAGCCCTGAGCGGCACCATCACCTATGGGCCTGCAGAGTTCTGGCAGCTCCGTGCAGATGTTCCACGTCCTCCTCATTCATGGTTCTGAGTGATTCTGGAGTCTGGTCCTGTAGCTGATCAGGGACCAGGCTTTGTTCTGGAGTCTGGTCCTGTAGCTGATCAGGGACCAGGCTTTGTTCTGGAGTCTGGTCCTGTAGCGGATCAGGGACCAGGCTTTGTTCTGGAGTCTGGTCCTGTCTGGTCCTGTCTGGGCCGGGCGGCCGTAAACGAGCTGTTTAAACCGGATCCAGAACAAAAGCAGAGGAACGTTATGTAGCGAGATCAACACCTCTGGGGGGTCTGTGTTCCTCTGGCAGCCTCCTCGTTCCCTATGTTCCCTCCTTCTCTGAGTTGTCTCCTTCTCTGAGTTCCCTCCTTCTCTGAGTTGTCTCCTTCTCTGAGTTCCCTCCTTCTCTGAGTTGTCTCCTTCTCTGAGTTGTCTCCTTCTCTGAGTTCCCTCCTTCTCTGAGTTGTCTCCTTCTCTGAGTTGTCTCCTTCTCTGAGTTGTCTCCTTCTCTGAGTTGTCTCCTTCTCTATGTTCCCTCCTTCTCTGAGTTCCCTCCTTCTCTGAGTTGTCTCCTTCTCTGAGTTGTCTCCTTCTCTGAGTTCCCTCCTTCTCTGAGTTGTCTCCTTCTCTGAGTTCCCTCCTTCTCTGAGTTGTCTCCTTCTCTAAGTTCCCTCCTTCTCTATGTTCCCTCCTTCTCTGAGTTGTCTCCTTCTCTATGTTCCCTCCTTCTCTGAGTTGTCTCCTTACCCTCTCAACCAAAGCCCCGCCCCCGTCCCAACGCGCCTCGGCGTGGTCCCAGGACGCGTGGGGACCACATCCTGGAGCCGTTAGCTTAAACCGGAGCAGCCGTCTGGAGATGTCTGTTACCTGTCCGCAGGTCCTCCTGGCCTGACGTAGGTGACCACGAGGGGGCGGGACTTGTGCCAGTCCTCATGGGCGCCACCTACGGAAGGATTGAACACGATGAGTCCCGATCTAAAAACCTTTAGATTAGGCTGTTTACGCGTTGGTTAAAGCCTCGATGTCCCTGTAATTAATACAGGAGGTCATTAATGTAAATGTAATGTAAAGGAAGTTGGAGGAACAGCAGGATGAGCTCAGACAGGAAATAAAGGTGTTTTCACTTCAAAGGCCTGATGTGGTTCGGTGACCCCTAACCTGACCCCTAACCTGACCCCTAACCTGACCCCTAACCTGACCCCTAACCTGAACCCTAACCTGACCCCTAACCTGAACCCTAACCTGACCCCTAAGGTGAACCCTAACCTGACCCCTAACCTGAACCCTAACGTGAACCCTGACGTGAACCCTAACGTGAACCCTGACGTGAACCCTGACGTGAACCCTAACATGAACCCTAACATGACCCCTAATGTGAACCCTAGCATGAACCCTAACATGAGCCCTAACATGACCCCTAACGTGAAACCTAGCATGAACCCTAACATGACCCCTAACGTGAACCCTAGCATGAACCCTAACATGAACCCTAACATGACCCCTAACGTGAACCCTAGCATGAACCCTAGCATGAACCCTAGCATGAACCCTAGCATGAACCCTAGCATGAACCCTAGCATGAACCCTAGCATGAACCCTAACATGACCCCTAGCGTGAACCCTAGCGTGAACCCTAACGTGAACCCTAGCATGAACCCTAGCATGAACCCTAGCATGAACCCTAGCATGAACCCTAGCGTGAACCCTAGCATGAACCCTAGCATGAACCCTAGCATGAACCCTAGCATGAACCCTAGCGTGAACCCTAGCATGAACTCCAACATGAACCCTAGCATGAACCCTAGCATGAACTCCAACATGAACCCTAGCATGAACCCTAGCATGAACCCTAGCATGAACCCTAGCATGAACCCTAGCATGAACCCTAGCATGAACCCTAACATGACCCCTAGCGTGAACCCTAGCGTGAACCCTAACGTGAACCCTAGCATGAACCCTAGCATGAACCCTAGCATGAACCCTAGCATGAACCCTAGCGTGAACCCTAGCATGAACCCTAGCGTGAACCCTAGCATGAACCCTAACATGAACCCTAGCGTGAACCTAGCATGAACCCTAGCATGAACCCTAGCATGAACCCTAACATGAACCCTAGCATGAACCCTAGCGTGAACCCTAGCGTGAACCCTAGCGTGAACCCTAGCGTGAACCCTAGCATGAACCCTAACCTGAACCCTAGCATGAACCCTAGCATGACCCTAGCATGAACCCTAGCATGAACCCTAACCTGAACCCTAACGTGAACCCTAACGTGAACCCTAGCATGAACCCTAGCATGAACCCTAGCATGAACCCTAGCATGAACCCTAGCGTGAACCCTAACGTGAACCCTAGCATGAACCCTAGCATGACCCTAGCATGAACCCTAACCTGAACCCTAGCATGAACCCTAGCATGAACCCTAGCATGAACCCTAGCGTGAACCCTAGCATGAACCCTAGCATGAACCCTAGCATGAACCCTAGCATGAACCCTAACATGACCCCTAGCGTGAACCCTAGCATGAACCCTAGCGTGAACCCTAGCATGAACCCTAGCATGAACCCTAGCGTGAACCCTAGCATGAACCCTAGCATGAACCCTAGCATGAACCCTAACATGAACCCTAGCATGAACCCTAGCGTGAACCCTAGCGTGAACCCTAGCGTGAACCCTAGCGTGAACCCTAGCATGAACCCTAACCTGAACCCTAGCATGAACCCTAGCATGAACCCTAGCATGAACCCTAGCATGAACCCTAACCTGAACCCTAACGTGAACCCTAACGTGAACCCTAGCATGAACCCTAGCATGAACCCTAGCATGAACCCTAGCATGAACCCTAGCGTGAACCCTAACGTGAACCCTAGCATGAACCCTAGCATGAACCCTAGCATGAACCCTAACCTGAACCCTAGCATGAACCCTAGCATGAACCCTAGCATGAACCCTAGCGTGAACCCTAGCATGAACCCTAGCATGAACCCTAGCATGAACCCTAGCATGAACCCTAACATGACCCCTAGCGTGAACCCTAGCATGAACCCTAGCGTGAACCCTAGCATGAACCCTAGCATGAACCCTAGCGTGAACCCTAGCATGAACCCTAGCATGAACCCTAGCATGAACCCTAGCATGAACCCTAACATGACCCCTAGCGTGAACCCTAGCATGAACCCTAGCGTGAACCCTAGCATGAACCCTAGCATGAACCCTAGCGTGAACCCTAGCATGAACCCTAGCGTGAACCCTAGCGTGAACCCTAGCATGAACCCTAGCATGAACCCTAGCGTGAACCCTAGCATGAACCCTAGCATGAACCCTAGCGTGAACCCTAGCATGAACCCTAGCATGAACCCTAGCGTGAACCCTAGCGTGAACCCTAGCATGAACCCTAGCGTGAACCCTAGCGTGAACCCTAGCGTGAACCCTAGCATGAACCCTAGCATGAACCCTAGCATGAACCCTAGCGTGAACCCTAGCGTGAACCCTAGCGTGAACCCTAGCATGAACCCTAGCGTGAACCCTAGCATGAACCCTAGCATGAACCCTAGCATGAACCCTAGCGTGAACCCTAGCATGAACCCTAGCATGAACCCTAGCATGAGCCCTAGCATGAGCCCTAGCATGAACCCTAGCATGAACCCTAGCATGAACCCTAGCATGAACCCTAGCATGAGCCCTAGCATGAGCCCTAGCATGAACCCTAGCATGAACCCTAGCATGAACCCTAGCATGAACCCTAGCATGAACCCCGCCCCGCGGGTGGTGGATGCTCACCTCTCATGACGAAGCCAAAGCTGTTCCCCTCTTTGTGCAAACAGATGTCGATTGTCTTTGATATGACGCCGGAGGTGCTGGTTGGTGCTGGAGGGGGGACAGAGAGAGGAGCCTGACCTGTCTGGAGGTGAAGCGTAGCGTCTGACGCCGGTTCCATCAGGACACGTACCTGTCGGGGGCAGCTCGTACTCCACCTCCAGGAGAACTCGCTCCCCCACGTTCTTCAGGAGACTGATGATCTCCTCGTGCCGGAGCTTGGTCAGATTGATGCCGTTCACAGACTTGATGTAGTCGCCCACGTTCAGCTGGTCACTCCTGCAGAGGGGGGAGGCCTGTCAGGATGGGAGCCCCAACACACACACACACACACACACCACCACACACACACACACACACACACACACACACACCTGGCCGCCAGTCCTCCTGGCCGGAGGTTGGACACCCGCGGTTTGCCATCTTTGTCCGTCCCACCTGAGATGGTGAGGCCCAGCGTGCTGCCCTCCTTTTTGACCAGCTCCACCATGGTCACCCCCCGCAGAGCTTCTACCCAAAAACACACACGCACATGAAGACGAATACACAAAAAGAGGGACGCAGAGACGGCGACACACACACACACACACCACACACACACACACACACACACCACACACACACCACACACACACACACACGCACTCAAACACGACAACATGTTGAGAAACGAGGTTAGAG
>NC_079523.1:791746-794991 GCF_003711565.1 Takifugu flavidus
GGCCGCTCAGGTCGTCATGAATGGATTCGCCGCCTCACATCTGCTTCCAAAGCCTCTTTGCTGCCTCGGCTCGCCGCTCTCGTATAAACGAGCTTCTCCTGGTGAATGATGCAGGCGTGATGAGGCCGCCGCCGGCTGCTGCTGTCGGCTCAACTGCTGAACGACAGAAAGTTCCGGAGGAGCCGAAGAGGCCCGGCCGCCAGACCTGGAGCGTCCGTCGGCCCTTTCCTGGTCGGCTCAGGACCAGGATGGAAGCAGCTCCTCTCTGTTGTCAGAGGCCTGAGCCTGCAGCAGACGGACTGCAGGGATTATTTCCTGACACTATAGATGACAGACGAGCCTCGGAACGCCACTGTCAGCTTTGTCTTTAATTGCATTTGTACTCGTTTCCTGTGTGTTTTGGGATGAGTGATGGCAGAGCAGGAAACGGGTCGACCGGGGACTGATTGGTTCATTAATCTGACATCAAAATCACTGAAAAAACCCACAAAAGTTCACAGATAAATGCAACAGGACTCACAATAATGAGCGTCAGCGGCGTCAACAGGACACCAGAATCTGTGACGAGGATTCGGGGGTTGGGGGACGAGCGTGCCAGCGTGCACCGCTCATCGCCTCATCACTTTTATTCTGTGATTAATAGCTGCTCCTTCCAGTGACCCATCACAGTGAATCTGGATGGTGTCAAAACCTTCATGGAATTCTTTATTTATGGCCGTCCAGGAGGTGGCAGCACCACAACCAGAATAATTAGCATAATAATCTTGCCCTTTGGATAAAAACCAGCTCTTAAATAGCTTCTTTCACTAGAGACATAAGAACCAATCTGACGCACCTGAGCGCTCACCTGACTGAGGCAGGTGCACGAACCTGACATCATATTAGAGCTCACAGGTTCGTCTGGACGTGTTCACACAGCGAAACTCAAAGTTCATGACTACGAGCCGCTTGTCGCAACTTGCTCTTTTAGTCCTGAAAACCCTGTAAGTGAGTAAAAATGGGCTTAAACAAAGCTGCATCTTGTCCACGCGCCCACCCCCCCGCTGACGTTCGGGGCGTTTAATTGCAGTTATTATGATGCTGAAGGTGATGGAAATAATTGGCTATTGTCCTGCTGCAGCGCGGCACATGTGCAGAGCTGTCTGTCGCCCACACGCAGCAGATATGGATGGAACAAACAGTAATTAGGAGGCTTAATGGATTCTCTGTTGTGGTTAATTGCAGCCTCGATGGGGAGGTGGAAAAAAAAGAGTGTGATGGGATACGAGCAGGGGTCAGCACAACTTTCCCTCTCACGTTTCCTTTTGCCTGAGAGCCTCCGCCACCTCCCTAACTTCCAAACTACAGACGTGTCTGACAGGAAGCGTCGACTGACCGAGGCTGACGCCCCTCTGACACAGACGCGACACTCTTCTACACTTTAAACTCTATTTTTCCATGACTGCCATGACTGTTTTGCTGTTTCAGTCTGAGATAATGAATTGACACAGTGGTAGTTACACTTGGTGGTTTGTTTCCGTACAGGCACTCTGCACGTACACCTAAAATCATCTTAAGGGAAGAGACGCACAGCTCAGCCCTCCACGTAGTGACAGGAAGAACCTGGGGCAGGAGGAGCCGACCGGGAACAGCGGTGACGGTGATGAAGCCGGACGCGTCGCTGCGTCGCTGCGTCGCCTGTGACCACGGAGGAAGCACGAGGAAGGTCTGGCTACACTCAGGGTTTTACACTGAGATGGGATTTGTGGGTTGACAGAAGCACCATCGGTGGATGAGGATGGAGGTCGGGACTATGAGCCACAGCTCCCCCTTGTGGTGGGAGGCAGAAGCGGGCTCGGGCTAACTGGTTAGGTACGGTGTGTTCTGTCTTCTGCAGCAGAACACTCTGTTCATTCCTGAGGGACGCTTGTGCTAGCAGCAGTTCCAGAGCGTCTGTGGGTCTGTGGAAGGTTCCGGAGCCACCTCTGGGTTCCAGGGCAGAGGAACAAATGGTGCCGCTGAATCTTTTGTGAGGGAAACGTTTCTTTAAACGTGCCAACAACAAAGACAAACTGGTCCTGCACAGAAACAACGAATCACTGAAGCGTTCATGATGAGATTAAAAAATCCCTTTGAAGGTTTAATTTAGCTTTTTCCTGCTCACGCGCCGCTGCTGTGACGCTAACAGGGCTGAGAAAAGGCCCAGCGAAGGCAGTTTTTGCAGGTAAGAGCAGAAAAACAGGGGTGAGTGGGTGTTGTGGAGAGGAAGAGCTCCGTGGATATCAGCTGCCGCCCTGACTGTCAGACACTCCAGGCACCAGTTTATTTTTAAAGGCTTTAAAGTGGAAATGAATGAGGAAGAACAAATGGGAAGCGTCGGAGCGGACGTCAACAAATGCTCTTCAAAGTCGTTTGCAGCAATCAAACACAAGCAGAAACAACAGAATTAAAAGATGGAAAAGAACATTTAGCAAAATTCAGCAAAGAGAGAAACAGCACAGAATATAAATCAACGCGCAAGTTTCAATCCTGCGCTGACAAACAGACACCACCATTAGCTTAGCTCATTAGCTTCAGATTCAGGAAACTTATTTATCTATCAAAGTGAGGACATTTTATCTGGTCCTCACACCTTTGGAGGGAGGTTTCGAAGGTTCGGGTTAGACTTGGGCTCAGGATTACGGTTAGTTCATGGTTATGTCGATGGGAATCTTCACAGAGAGAGAGGGAGTGTGTGTGTGTGTGTGTGTGTGTGTGTGTGTGTGTGTGTGTGTGTGTGAGAGAGAGAGAGCTGCCTGCAGCAGAACACAGTCGCTCCAGCAGGACTGCGGTCGGCCCATCGATGCCTCTGAAAATGAAGTGGATCGACTCCCCCAGCCTGTGGGAGGTGCTCATTTTACTCTGCGGCCATTAGATCTCATTAATTAGCAAAGCAGTTAATCCCAGGCAAGACTGACAACAACAGAAGTAATCGGTCCGTAAGATCCCAGTAATCTACGTCTCAGGACCTGAAGCGCAGGATCTGCTCCGTGTGGTGGCGTTCAGACGGTCTCTGAGGACACTGGGAGGAACAGAGCTCCCAGTATGCACTGGTGCACGGATGCTGCTTTCCCATTAATACCTTGATGCAACCATTCCGGCACAGAAGGATGCTGAGAGTGATAATACAATCAACAATGATCTTTAGCTACCCAAATGGAGTGTTGCAATGTTAGCCCCACTCAGAAATGTGTAGCAGCCAGACACAAAGGCTCAACAGAGTAAGC